>NW_019252694.1:0-283 GCF_002742605.1 Olea europaea var. sylvestris | reverse complement strand
AGTAGTGGTCAATAAAACATTTATAATGAAACTCACTTTGAAATCATGTTTCGCATGCAAGATTTTCAACCATAATCACATGTCGTGCATGCATATGCAAATGCTCATGAATGACATATTTAATGCAAATCGCTGTTTATAGGTTAAGCAACCTCATACTCAATGATCATAACCACCATATGATGTGCTATAAGCCTCTCATCAAAGTTATGTAGATATCTCAACATTACTATGTCACATATACTAGGTTCTTGCATCGTAGTTGCAAATGGATTTTCACTTA
>NW_019252693.1:0-1238 GCF_002742605.1 Olea europaea var. sylvestris | reverse complement strand
GAAGTCAGGACGATCATGGCTGAAGTGCACGAAAGGATATGTGGAGCTCATCAAACTGGCCAAAGGATGAGATGGTTAATTATCAGAAATGGATATTTTTGGCCAAAGATGGGAGAATCATGCGTTCAGTATGCAAAGAGTTATCTAGCATGCCAAAAGTATGGTCCAATACAAAGAGCGACAGCACGAGAGATGGCACATATTATCAAACATTGGCCGTTTAAGAGTTGGGCGATAGACTTGATAGGGAAGATTCATCCCCCATCGTCCAAGCAACATACCTTTGTTATAGTTGCAACTGATTATTTCACTAAATGGGTAGAAGCGATACCTTTAAAGGAGATCACCCAAAAGAATGTCATAGAATTATCCGTGATCACATTATTTATAGATTTGGAATTTCACAAACTTTAATGGTAGATTACGGAACATCTTTAAATGGAGATCACGTGAATAAATTCTTGAGCGAGTTTGGAGTTAAATTAGTGAACTCGACACCATATTACGCTCAATCCAACGGACAAACAAAATCTTCTAATAAGATTCTAAAAAATATTATAAGGAAAACGATAGATGAAAATGCCAGAAATTGGCAGGAATGTCTAAACAATGCCTTATGGGTTTATAGGACGTCACCTCGATCAAGTACCAAAATTACTCATTTCCAACTTACTTATGGACAGGAGGCCGTTTTGCCTATGGAAATCAACGTGCAATCGATTAGAGTATGTTTGCAACATATATTAAGTGGTGATGAGTATACCGAATCATTAGTTCAAAACTTATTAGAGTTGGACGAATTAAAGTTGGACGTCCTAGATAGATTGCAAGTTCAAAAACGAAAGATGGCTAAGTTTTATAATAAAAAAGTTATAGCCAAATCGTTCTGCCTAGGCGAATTGGTTTGGAAAACAATACTCCCTTTGGATAGCAAAGATCCAAAGTATGGCAGGTGGTCGCCCAATTGGAAAAGACCATATAAAGTAAATAGTGTGTTGCCTAATGGAGCCTATCATTTAGAAGATTTAGATGGCACCAAGCACATGAGGTTCATTAATGGCAAATATTTAAAAAAATATGTTCCTTCCTTATGGAAAAGTGAACAAATAAAAGCTCAATCAAATCGCGTTGAACGATCGTAGATAAAAAAGGGTTAAAGCGAAATACGTTCAAATAAATTCCTTTATTATCAAACGTTCATTACAAAGTTGCAAAATACAAAATACTAAATGCTCTAT
>NW_019252692.1:0-1238 GCF_002742605.1 Olea europaea var. sylvestris | reverse complement strand
AATTAGCCGACACCTTTAGGTCGGATCAACATGATTGTTGCCTCAATCTTGGCTTTGTCCATTTGCTTTTTTAATTGATTGAACTGAACAATTGGAAAATGGAATAATAATAATAATAATTATAGTTGTTGCTATAATAATGGAGAGGGTGACCTTGTGGCCACCACTCTACAGTCTACACAACAATGATGAAATCAAGGATGGGCCGAAAAGTAGGCCAGTAGGCCCACTAATGGAGCATTGATGTAAGTTGTGGGCTCAGACTCCTGAAAGAATGGCCTTGAGTCAGGAAATGAATCAGAGCTATTGGGCCCACCCACAACCGCTCCGACTAAGATATTCGGGTTCGGGTTTGGACTTAGGTAATAACGAGATCCTTCCTTGCAGCTGATGTGGGCCGGGTGTGACGCCACTGATGGTAATGAGCTGCCACGGTGGTGGATCCTCTGTGGGTAGTGCGACCCATACCCTACCATGTACGACATTCTTAATGGATTATCCCCCAGAATGTAGTCCACCTAGTAGGCCCAACAAAGAGGGAGATTGTCAAATCGTGAGCAAAAGAATAAATAAGAACGAAACGTAATGATCCGTGACGAACAAATTTTTGTTACTTTTAAATATTTTCCAGTTTTATGATATGGTCTACTAATATAGGGTAAAAGAGACGACGACCATTGATCATAAATCTCTATTTTTGTATAAATTCTTCGAGTTTGACGATATTAGTGACGTGTTCAGTGCGCTGGATCGAACAATTAGAGTGCAAAATTTACCTGGCGTCTAGCTAATCGCTTGAGAAGAGCTGGAGAAGCAGCAGTGTCGCCACATGGCACAGCGTGATTGGCGTGACTTAGATAATTAGAATAAGCCAAAAGCAGGAAAGATAGGGATGTTACATGCTGCATGTTACTTCCTCCAGCCTTGAAGATGAGCCCACCTTTTTTAACCAATAAGAAGATGCCACGTGTGAATTGAAACCTACTGAAGGATAATTGGGCAAAATTATATTATTGGAATGACAAAAATACCCGGAGAATATTGAACTTGAGAGTGAGAAAATCCGGGTAAAACCGAACAAATAAAACCATCAGCATTGATTCGGAATGATTCTAAATCATCTGCCTTTCCCATTAGCACCTCCTGTTATAAAAAAATTCATTAATGCAAAATCCATAAATCGAAAGGTATCGTTATTACACACAAACCCACAAAGTTTTAAACAACTACTCAATTAT
>NW_019252691.1:0-1238 GCF_002742605.1 Olea europaea var. sylvestris | reverse complement strand
AAACAGATTTCTGGATAATAATTATTGAACTCTAAGAAAAATACTGAAATCCATCAAAAAATTTTAACAACGAAGCACTTTATTTTGTCCATGTGATCTACCTATACATATTGTGGAGGTCCAAGTATGAATCCAAAGAACAAGGTGAGAGTTAGACAATTTCTGATGATTTAAAAGAGAGAGTCAACCAATTGTGTTAATAATTAAATAAAAATAGAATTTATATAGACTGCATAACAACCCTGTACCTACGCATTTACAAATAAAAAAATGTCATTCTAATTGGAAAAGTGGCAATAGAGCAGTAGATTTGAAACTCAAGAAGTACCCATACCTCTTTTTCAGGTGACAAATGCCGGATGGAAGCAGAAGGCTTAATTGCTCTTCTTTTTGATTCATATAAACGCCGCTTAGCTTTCTTGTTTGCATCGGACTTATATGACTTTTGTGTACCCAAAGAAATTCGCCACTGTCGTGGAAGCAAGGATGGATCTCTATAAGGAACCAAAAATCTCCATATGGATATCCAGTCGAGTTTAAATTTCTTTAATCCCTGAATGATTTAGACTGTACACGTGAATGAAATGGCTATGCACAGTCTAATAGAACTACTGTACACTATGCTAATTACCAGTCACTAAAAGAAAGTTAATATTTTAGTTAATACCATTTCAATGCGTGCTATCTCCTCAGAAGTCAAGGGGGAGTTTTTAATCCTCCGAACAGCCTACAAGATAGAACAAAATATATTACAAGCAGTTACAAGTTGTTACTCTTTAACATCATGTTTATTGAACCGTAATATTTTTTTAAAAAATAAATAATATTCTCCTAATATAAATATTAATTTGAGAAAAATAATCTATAAAATTGATAAATTCATCATAAGAATAGAGATTTTATAATGAGAAAGAGGATATAAAGTC
Organism: Olea europaea var. sylvestris; assembly: GCF_002742605.1. Classification (NCBI taxonomy): domain Eukaryota; kingdom Viridiplantae; phylum Streptophyta; class Magnoliopsida; order Lamiales; family Oleaceae; genus Olea; species Olea europaea. The sequence continues at coordinate 312 of NW_019252691.1, read as the reverse complement.
TTCAATGACCAATGATCTTGGATTAAAAGGATGAACAAATAAACCAAGCGGAAAACAGACTCCAGTTCATATTTTGATAAAAAAACACAATCTAATCTATTTTCTTATGTATCAGTGAAACAAGAAATCACATTGTTCCTCTTCTAAATGAATGTCTTGTTTGACTTTGTATACAATTTTCATGTAGCGATTCTTTACCTTGATTAATTTGCGATAGATTCCATAAATTTTCAAATGGAATTTCAACACTTCAGTGAAAATTTTTGATAGAAAAGAAATTTGTAAATAAAAGAAAAGTGAGTGCAATATCAG
>NW_019252690.1:0-1238 GCF_002742605.1 Olea europaea var. sylvestris | reverse complement strand
ACAGGAATAAGAACCCAAATAACCAAAACAGGCAAAACAATGTAAAGTAGTAAACAGGGCCATCGAATGGGTTAAAGGCAGCCTCGAATGAGAAACTCAAAGGAAAGTCAGACGAATCACAGATTGCAGCAGCTAAAAAGGACAAAATGAAGGGAACGCCCTTTGTATATCATCATAAAGGTAGCATTTTGGGATATTAGGGGCTTCTATAAGCCCCTGAGATAAAATGGGGTTCAACATCTCATAAAGAAACACAACATTGATGTTTTTGGAGTTTTGGAGACAAAAGTCAATCAAGCAAAGTTAATGTGGATCATGACAAACAAATTTGGTGGATGGAGACAAGTTGACAATTTTCTCCTACATCTTGGTTTTATGGAACCCGATGAAGGTTGATTTACAAGTTTTGGATGCAACACCACAAGTGAAACATTGCAATGTGACTTGCAAGGTAACATCCTTCTTTACTTGTATTAGTTTTGTTTATGCATTTCATTCTATTGTCACTAGGAGGTCTCCTTGGAACAATTTAATGGATTTTGGAGCGAATTGCTCAAGTCCTTGGTTGATCATGGGAGATGTTTACAATGTCCTATGATATGATGAAAAATGCAATGGAGCGAAAGTCACTCCATATGAAATTAAAGACTTTGCAGATCGTTGCTTGAATGCGGGTCTTTCAGTTTTGAAGAGCAAGATTGGTTGCTTTTTTTACATGGACTAAGAATTCACAATGGAGCATACCTTCGGTGTGAAGCAAGATTGATAAAGCCATGGAAATGAGTTGTGGTTGCAAGCGGGTTTTCACACCTCAGCGGATTTTTAGCCGACAGGGTGTTTGTCGAATCATTCGCCTTGTACTGTGACACTTTTCTAGCTAGATGGGATTAAAAGGAAACACTTCAAATTCTTCAACATTTGGGCAGAACACTCAAATTTTCAAAATCAGGTTACAGCTAGTTGGAATAAGTACATTGATGGTACTAAACTGTTTATTCGCAAACATTGCCAATAGGGCCGAGAGGGCTAAGAATGAATAGTAGGCTGCTCAAATGGAGCTTCATGATCAACCTAACAATATGGATTTGCAAAGGTCACACAGTTACGGAAAAAAGTGATGGATATTTGTGAGCGAAAAAAAGTTTTTTCTATCAACAAGCAAAATGTGCCTACTTGAAAAAGAGTGATATATATACAAAATTCTTTTATTCCATGGTAAAGAGGAATGCAAAAAAAAA
>NW_019252689.1:0-1238 GCF_002742605.1 Olea europaea var. sylvestris | reverse complement strand
ACAAATCGAGTCAAAAAATGAGGTTATCATCAGTTATTTGCAAACAAGAATTAGAGTTATTTGCCAAGAATTCAAGGTATGTCTCCTATTTGTCTCTTTTATCTCTATTGCGTTATAAAGATCATTCAAGCATATATGTTTCCGGTGAGTCATGAAGTATCTAAAAATTCTATTATGCGAGAAGTAGTCAAATCAAGAATTGCAATAGAACATAAAATTCAGCACCTACTTGTGCACTCACATATTGATCTAAAGACAAATAAACTAAAAGAACTCAATGTTGGGAATCTACTTAACATGCGTAGCGAAAATTAAAATAATTTTCTATTCCCACCAGGATTCATCTTTGTGTTTAGATAGAAATTGTGATAAAAGTCATACATTTTTTCTAGATTTGCAAACCCCTTTGTTTTTTCTTTGTACCAATGATCTTGATTCATCACCCACAATTGTCCAATTGTCCAGTCTCTAACAGTGATTCACACAGATAACAGATTGCAGCTACTAGGGTTTTTTCTTCTTGTGCTAGCAAGAAATTATGAGAAAATTGTATGGATTGAAAACCCTAGCCATGTATTTATATAAACCCAAACGGGTCTGGCCTGGTCCGGTTCAATATTTAATTAATCTATTTAATTAAATCCGGTCAGTAAATTAATTAATCCAATTAATTAATTCGGGCCTATAAATAACCAACCCAATTAATTAATTTATCCAACAATTGATAAATTAATTAATTGACAAATGGCAATCTTCTAATTCTCTTTTGTGTGCGACCCATCAGGTTCCCGATCACGATGTCTAATGATGTGAAATATTATTTTAACCTAATCAAAATTAATAAATTAAAACGTCCTTTTAATTTATCACCAATTCACACTCGCCGTCCCAGATTGACATCTAGCAATATGTATGGGCAATACATGTGACGGGGAATGTCATGTGGTACGACAAAATGAAACTCGTTCATTTATTGTGAAACTAAAATCTCTTCGTCAATATGATCCGATCAATTACGAGATATGGAAGTGTGTCAATCCCGAATATCGATCATATCTTTCACTCCACTATTAAGTCAATATAAGTCGAAAACTCCTTTTCGACTTATGTAGTATTAGCAGCTGTTGACAGAGCAACATTCAACACTGTCAAAGTATGACTGTCCTCATATAAGATACTATGACGATCTCAAGTCAAAAGACCAATCCCACTACAGAACATTAGAGATTAACCACTGA
>NW_019252688.1:0-1238 GCF_002742605.1 Olea europaea var. sylvestris | reverse complement strand
TCACCACTTCGTCGTGACGTACGAGGCATTTTGGCCATTTTTCGAAAGAATGAGCACTTGCATATTTAGAACGCTTGGAGAGTTGGGGGACGAAGAATTGAGCACAACTTTTACACACGGTGTCCGTTTTGGGCCCATAAGTACTTTTTGGAAATGTAGCGACCATTTTGGATTGAACTCACCACTTCGTCGTGACGGAAGAGAGTTTTTGGGCATTTTTTGGAAGAATGAGCACTTGCATATTTCGAACGCTTGGAGAGTTAGCGGACGAAGGATTGAGCTTAACTTTTGCACACGGTGTCCATTTTGGGCCCATAAACACTTTTTGGAAATGTTGTGACCGTTTTGGATTGAACTCATCATTTCATCATGACGTAAGGGGGATTTTGGCTATTTTTTGAATGAATGAGCACTTCCATATTTAGAACGCTTGGAGGGTCGGCGAACGAAGAATTGAGCGTAACTTTTGCACACGGTGTCTTTTCGGGCCCATAAGTACTTTCTGGAAATGTAGCGACCGTTTTGGATTGAAATCACCACTTCGTCATGACATACGAGGGATTTTGGCCGTTTTCGTAAGAATGAGCACTTGCATATTTAAAACGCTTGGAGAGTCGGGGGACGAAGAACTGAGCATAACTTTTGCGCACGGTGTCCGTGTTGGGCCCATAAGTACTTTTTGGAAATGTAGCGACCGTTTTGGATTGAACTCACCACTTGGTCGTGACGTACGAGGGATTTTGGCCATTTTTCGAAAGAATGAGCACTTGCATATTTAGAACTCGTGGAGAGTCAACAGACGAATAACTAAGCGTAACTTTTGAACACAGTGTAAGTTTTGCGCCCATAAGTACTTTTTGGAAATGTGGTGACCGTTTTGGATTGAACTCACCACTTCATCGTTACGTACGAGGGTTTTTGGCCATTTTTTGAAAGAATGTGCACTTGCATATTTAGAACGCGTGGAGAGTCGGCAGACGAAGAATTTAGTGTGGCTTTTGCACACGGTGTCCATTTTGGGCCCATAAGTACTTTTTGTAAATATAGCGACGGTTTTGGTTTGAACTCACCACTTCGTCGTGACGTACGAGGTATTTTGGCCATTTTTCGAAAGAATAAACACTTGCATATTTAGAATACTTGGAGAGTCGACGGACGAAGAATCGAGCGTAACTTTTGCACACGGTGTCCGTTTTGGGCCCATAAGTACTTTTTGGAAATGTAGCGACCGTTTTGGA
>NW_019252687.1:0-1238 GCF_002742605.1 Olea europaea var. sylvestris | reverse complement strand
AAAGCAAAACCGCACTAGAGGCAATTTTGTCATTTGGCGCGAAGGTGTCGGAATGGCCCGAAATCTGGCAGGTTGATTGGAATCGCCCTGCGAAATTGGACTCGAGGTATACACCCGAGATCAAGGGATTTTAGCCAAATTCCTTCGTTTGGGCCTCCGAATAATTAATTTTCGTATTAACTATGTCAGGTTGAAGAAGTGCTGGAAAGCAAATTAACAAAGAAAAATCGCACCGGGGGCAATTTTTTCACTTGTCGCGATAGTGTCTGAATGGGACGAAATTTGGCAGGTTGATTGGTAACGGCCCGCAAAATTGGACTCGGGATACAGACTTGGGATCACGGGATTTTAGCCAAATTCCTTCATTTGGGCCTCCTAATTATTAATTATCTCATTAATTATGTTAGGTTGAAGAAGTGCTAGACAGAAAATTAAAAAAGCAAAACTGCACTAGGGATGATTTTGTTATTTGCCATGACGGTGTCAGAATTGGCCGAAATTTGGCAGGTCGATTGGAAACGGCCCGCGAAATTGGACTCGGGGCACAGTCGCCCGAAATCACGGGATTTCAGCCAAATTCCTTCGTTTGGGCCTCCGAATAATTAATTTCCTTATTAATTATGTTTGGTTGAAGAAGTGCTAGGCAGAAAATTAACAAAGCAAAACCGCACCTGGGGCAATTTTCTCACTTGGCGCAACGGTGTCGGAATGGGCCGAAATTTGGCTAGTTGATTGGAAATTGCCCGTGAAATTGGACTCGGGGCACAAACTCGAGATTGTAGGATTTTAGCCAAATTCCTTCGTTTGGGCCTCCGAATAATTAATTTCTTTATCAATTATGTGAGGTTGAAGAAGTGTTGGACAGAAAATTTACAAAGCAAAACAGCACCAGGGGCAATTTTGCCATTTTTCGCGACGATGTCGGAATGGGCCGAAATTTGGCTGGTTGATCGGAAACGGCCTGTGAAATAGGACTTAGGGCACAGACCCAGGATCGTGGGATTTTAGCCAAATTCCTTCGTATGGGCCTCCGAATAATTAATTTCCTTATTAATTATGTCAGGCTGAAGAAGTGTTGGACTAAAAATTAACAAAACAAAACTGCACCAAGGGTAATTTTTTCATTTGGCACGACGGTGTCGGAATGGGCCGAAATTTGGCGGGTTGATTGGAAATGCTCCGCGAAATTGGACTCGGGGCACAGACTTGAGATCAATGGATTTTGGCCAAATTCCTTC
>NW_019252686.1:0-1238 GCF_002742605.1 Olea europaea var. sylvestris | reverse complement strand
TCCAGAGCCTACCTTGACCATGACATGTTTGCCATAATGTCAGGTCCAACAATTGCTGCTATCTCAGTGGTATTTGATTATGCAGAACATGAGGATGTTTACCAAACATGTATTGATGGATTCTTGGCGGTTGCAAAGATTTCAGCATGTCATCATCTTGAAGATGTTTTGGATGATCTGGTAGTGTCTCTCTGTAAGTTCACTACACTCTTGAATCCCTCATCTGTTGAGGAACCTGTTCTAGCCTTTGGTGATGATGCAAAAGCCAGGATGGCTACTGTCACTGTGTTCACTATTGCAAACAGATATGGGGATTTTATCCGTACGGGCTGGAGAAATATTTTGGATTGCATCTTAAGATTACACAAGCTTGGCCTTCTTCCTGCTCGTGTTGCCAGTGATGCAGCAGATGACTCAGAGATGTCATCTGAACCTGGACAAGGGAAGCTTCTTACGAATTCATTGTCTTCTGCTCATATGCAATCCATTGGTACTCCTAGGCGATCGTCTGGGCTGATGGGCCGATTCAGCCAGCTCCTATCTCTAGAAACAGAAGAGCCAAGGTCTCAACCTACCGAACAACAACTTGCTGCTCATCAACGCACACTTCAGACAATTCAAAAGTGTCATATTGACAGTATCTTCACAGAAAGTAAGTTCCTGCAATCTGAGTCTTTATTACAGCTTGCTCAGGCACTCATATGGGCTGCTGGGCGACCTCAAAAGGGTAATAGCTCTCCCGAGGATGAAGACACGGCTGTTTTCTGCTTGGAATTGCTAATTGCTATTACCCTGAATAACCGAGATAGGATTAGAATTCTCTGGCAGGGCGTTTATGAGCACATTTCTAATATTGTTCAGTCAACTGTAGTGGCTTGTGCGCTGGTTGAGAAGGCTGTTTTTGGACTTCTTCGTATTTGTCAGCGGCTGCTTCCCTATAAAGAGAACTTGGCTGATGAACTTTTAAGATCACTGCAACTGGTTCTTAAGCTTGACGCTCGAGTTGCTGACCAATATTGTGAGCAGATCACTCAGGAGGTCAGTCGTCTGGTGAAAGCAAATGCGACTCACATTCGTTCCCAAATGGGATGGCGAACTATTGCTTCTTTACTTTCTATTACTGCTAGACACCCGGATGCTTCTGAACCAGGATTTGATGCCTTATCATTTATCATGTCTGATGGAGCCCACTTGTCGCCAGCTAATTTTATTCTTTGCTTAGATGCAGCAAGGCAATT
>NW_019252685.1:0-1238 GCF_002742605.1 Olea europaea var. sylvestris | reverse complement strand
CCAAAACGGTCGCTACATTTCCAAAAATTACTTATGGGCCCAAAATGGACACCGTGTGCAAAAGTTACGCTCAATTCTTCGTAAGGCGACTATCCAAGCGTTCCGAATATAAAAGTGCTCATTTTTTCGAAAAATGGCAAAAATCCCTCGAACGTCACGACAAAGTTGTGAGTTCAATCCAAAACGGTCGCTCCATTTCCGAAAAGTACTTATGGATTAAAAACGGACACCGTGTGCAAAAGTTACGCTCAATTCTTCGTAAGGCGACTATCCAAGCGTTCCGAATATAAAAGTGCTCATTCTTTTGATAAATGGCCGAAATCCCTCGAACGTCACGACGAAGTTGTGAGTTCAATCCAAAACGGTCGCTACATTTCCAAAAAGTACTTATGGTCCCAAAACGGACACCGTGTGCAACAGTTACGCTCAATTCTTCGTAAGGCGACTATCCAAGCGTTCCGAATATAAAAGTGCTCATTCTTTTGATAAATGGCCGAAATCCCTCGAACGTCACGACGAAGTTGTGAGTTCAATCCAAAACGGTCGCTACATTTCCAAAAAGTACTTATGGTCCCAAAACGGACACCGTGTGCAACAGTTACGCTCAATTCTTCGTAAGGCGACTATCCAAGCGTTCCGAATATAAAAGTGCTCATTCTTTTGATAAATGGCCGAAATCCCTCGAACGTCACGACGAAGTTGTGAGTTCAATCCAAAACGGTCGCTACATTTCCGAAAAGTACTTATGGACCAAAAACGGACACCGTGGGCAAAAGTTACGCTAAATTTTTCGTACGCCGACTATCCTAGCGTTCCAAATATAAAAGTGCTCATTCTTTCAAAAAATGGCTAAAATCCCTCGAACGTCACGACGAAGTTGTGAGTTCAATCCAAAACGGTCGCTACATTTCCTAAAAGTACTTATGGGCCTAAAACGGACATCGTGTGCAAAAGTTACGCTCAATTCTTCGTACGCCGACTATCCAAGCGTTCCATATATGAAAGTGCTCATTCTTTTGAAAGATGGCTGAAATCCCTCGAAAGTCATGATGAAGTTGTGAGTTCAATCCAAAATGGTCGCTACATTTCCAAAGGGTACTTATGGGCCAAAAATGGACACCGTGTGGTAAAGTTACGCTCAATTCTTCGTACGCCGACTATCCAAGCGTTCCGAATATAAAAGTGCTCATTCTTTCGATAAATGGTAGAAATCCCTCGAACGTCACGACGAAGTTTTG
>NW_019252684.1:0-1238 GCF_002742605.1 Olea europaea var. sylvestris | reverse complement strand
TGTCATTTTTTGCGACCACATCGGACTAGGCTGAAATTTGACAGATTCATCGGAAACAAAAATCGCGCTGGGGGCAATTTCGTTATTTTTCGCGACGGTGTCTGAATGTGCTGAAATTTGGCGGGTTAATTGGAAACAAAAATCGCGTCGGGGGCAATTTCTTCATTTTTTGCGACGGTGTTGGAATGGGCTAAAATTTAGAAGGTTGATTGGAAACAAAAATCGCGCCGGGCGAAATTTGGCAGGTTGATGGGAAACAAACATCGCGCCGGGGGCTTTTTTCGTCATTTGTCGCGATGGTGACAGAATGGGCTGAAATTTGTCAGGTTAATGGAAAAGAAAAATCGCGCTACGGGCAATTTCGTCATTTTTCGTGACAGTGTCGAAATGGACTGAAATTTGGAAGGTTTATTGGAAACGAAAATCATGCTCGGGGCAACTTCGTCATTTTTCCTGACGGTGTCTGAATGGGCTGAAATTTGGCAGGTTAATTGGAAACAAAAATCGCGTCTGGGGTAATTTCGTCATTTTTCGCGACGGTGTCGGAATGGGCTGAAATTTGACAGATTGATCGGAAACAAAAATCGCGTCGGGGCAATTTCGTCATTTTTCACGAGGGTGTCGGAATGGGCTAAAATTTGGCAGGTTGATTGGAAACAAAAATTACACCAGGGAGAATTTCGTCATTTTTCGCGACGGTGTCGGAATGGGCTAAAATTTGACAGATTGATCGGAAACAAAAATCGCGTCGGGGCAATTTCATCATTTTTCGCGACGGTGTCGAAATGGGCTGAAATTTGGATGGTTGATAGGAAACAAAAATCTCGTCGGGCGCTATCTCGTCATTTTTCGCGACGGCGTCGGAATGGGCTGAAATTTGGAAGGTTGATTGGAAACAAAAATCGCTCGGGGCGCGATTTTGTCATTTTTTGCAACCGCATCGGACTATGATGAAATTTAAGAGATTCTTCGGAAACAAAAATCCCTCTGGGGGCAATTTCGTCATTTTTCGCGACGGTGTCTGAATGTGCTGAAATTTGGCGGGTTAATTGGAAACAAAAATCGCGTCGGGGGCAATTTCATCATTTTTTGCGACGGTGTTGGAATGGGCTAAAATTTAGCAGGTTGATTGGAAACAAAAATCGCGCCGTGCGTAATTTGGCAGGTTGATGGGAAACAAACATCGCGCCGGGGGCTTTTTTCGTCATTTGTCGCGATGGTGACAGAATGGGCTGAAA
>NW_019252683.1:34674-45322 GCF_002742605.1 Olea europaea var. sylvestris | reverse complement strand
AGTAACTTGTGGTTGAGGTAGTACATCATGGAGCCTGCGAGTCTTACCACACGAGCCAAGACTTCCAACTATAAAATATGTATAACATGTTGAAAACAAAATCAAAATGAATGTAATGCAAGTTGACTTTATGACCATGCTCTGATACCAATTGACACGACCCGTCCGAATCATCCTAGTAGATCCGACACGTGTCATGCGCCAATGGTAGATACCAGCTAAATGTCGGACCCATCACCAAGGTAATTTTGACTTAGATAACAGTTAAACACCGAACCCACCACCAAGGCAACTTTGACTTTCTTGACAAAAAATATATTTTTAGAAGAATTTTGACAAAATTTTCCTTGAAACATGGACAAAACCACCTGAGTAAAAATCAATTTTTTTTCAAATATATGCATATAATATAAAACAAGGCACACCAATCCTTCGAAATACCAACTATTCAAAATAAGTGTATTCGAAAGAAATTTATATTCCTTTATATTCAGACAACTCCATTTGTAAAACATATATAAAAATATGCAATGAGTCGGTGATATAAATACATTTTTTGATAAAAGATACATCAATCCCAAAAATATGTGATGTATTAACTGACAAGATGCGACATACAAGAAATGATACTGTGTGGCTCAACTCCCAGATCGACATGCTCCAATATGGCTCAATGCAACTTCTATCTCCTAACAAAAAGAGTGATAAAATATGAGCTTGTAACTCAGTGAGTGGATATTTTGTAAAAGTATACTTTTTCCTTTATAACAACTTTCTGAAAACTGGTGTCAACTTCCAAATTTCCTTTCACAGTACTATAAACTAAAATCTTTATTTTTTAAACTGAATAAGCTAAATACTGTAATTTGAAATCTGATAATACTATCAAAACTAACATATACTGGAATCATACAAATCTTTATTCTATAAACTACATAAGCTAAATTTTTTTCCTAAAATCTAAATAAATGTATAATGCTGAAAAGCTATATTCTTCAGACTGAATAAACTAAATTTTGTAGTCTGTAATATGATAAGCTGTATAATACTAGAAAATCACACCAAAAAGGTACCTCGGAATAACCTTACTCATGTATCGATTAGTACTGATATACATGGCAAAGATATTCAATTCTGAAATTCTAGTCATACGCGCGCAGAGCTGAAATTCTGTAATTTTGGTCATACACTATGGAAACACATTCACAATAATGCAGAGCGGATAAAATCACCATAACTGATCATACACTGTGGAAACACATTCACACCAGTGCAGAGCGGGTAAAATAACCATAACTGGTCATACACTGTGGAAACACATTCACACAAGTACAGACTAGGGTCACCTGGTTACCTTCTTGTGGTTTTTAGAAATAACTTCAAATATTCTGAAACACGTAATATCGATAAAACATGCTCATGAAATGATTTTACTTAACTGAATCAAACTTTAAAAACAATTGTTTATAAATCAACTTTATTTTGAAAATCATGCTATCAAATCAACTGTATGAAATAATAAATTTTCGGATTTAATAGAAATTGAATAAATACTTATTGCTGAAGAATTAATTTTCATCCACTCACAAAGATTGGCTTGAAATCATGCTCTTTCCTTCAATCTAAAATTTAAATCAACAACTTAGAACCCTAGAATATTTAACATCATAATACAACAAACATATACTTTCTAACTCTTTAAGAAATGAAATAGTACTTGAAGAAATCAACACTTACTTCGTCTTTTTCATTTTCTTCCTTCTTTCTCTTTTTTTCCTTCCCTTTTTCCTTATTTTTTTTTCTCTCTTTCTCGGCCTTTCTACTCTCTGTCATTTTCTAGTAGGTGTTAGTGTGTGTTTTTGGAAGAAAATAATGGTCAAATGTTGAATATAAATCCCACTTACTCAAAAATTGCAAGAAAAGTCCCTCAACTCCATTTTTATATCACATTTAATTCTAAACTTCCAAAAAAATATAAGTAAATTCCCAACTTTAATTTGTATCCAATTTAACCCTCATATATTGTCAATTGTAAAATAAACCCCAATAAAATATTTAATTTTATTTTAGTCTTTAATTGACTTTGACCTTGACTAGTCAACATTTGAATTTTTGTCTATGAAAATTGAGTTGTAACACGGTATCTCATTTGTTCTCCGCAGAAGTATTGTCATCCGCTAGTGATAATTTAACGTCCCCTGTTTTCTATGGTAAAATCATCAGTGCACAATGAATTAGCTTATTTCCCGCAATAACCTGAAATGTATGAGTCAGGAAGATTGCATAAGTATATATATATATATATATATATATAAAGCGAAAATCAGCTTTTGTAATGCTTTTGTAAAGGGTTCATCACAAATAAAACAGCTTTTGTAGAACTTTTGTAAAGGGCTCGTAGTTGTCAAATACTGAAAATGGGTATGATTTTTGTAATAGGTTGATGTTGCATTTGTAACAGGTGTATTTCCTCTTTCTATTTAGTTAAATCAGCGGCCCAAGTCCTTAGTTATTTGTTATTCCAGCATAATCAATTAAAGCATTTGGTTCTGTGTGTTGGTATGACAATGTTGTTATCTTGATCTAGTCCTCTAATCATATTGGTAGTCACTGTGATTTAATGATTTTCCATTTCATCCAACAGCCTTAATATATGAAGAACATTAGAATTGGGGCTGATCATGGTTCCTAATTGCTGTCAGCCACCATATGAAGTGTATCAAACAATTCCATATAACTAAATGAATCTGAAAGGCAGAAAAAAGGACAAAACTCAAATGCCACAATGCAGCCCAACCAGGTAATAAGCCATCGATACAAGAATATCATCAGAAATTCACCAGCAATAAACCATCAGTACAAACATCAGCATAAATTCACCAGCACAAATCAACTGATAAATTCAATTGAAAATTCATTAAAACATAAGTAATAAGCCTTACAACACCATGTCTGCTAGCAAAAAGGATCATGCCTTTCACAAAAGGATTATGCCTGATAGCAAAAGCACCTTAACCACGGCACATTAATCTAAACTTACAACCTTCAAATATTTCCAGCAACTTTACACAAAAAGAAATATAATACTATAAATATCTTCAATGACAAAATGACTTCACAGCTGTCAAACTAGAATCTAAATCACTAGGTGGCTTGTGAATTTTGCTGAGTTTGCAACTGCACAGGTGGAGGACCATTGTTGTTCAATTGTGCACCCACCGTTAAATCAATTCCAGGAGTTGGCATGAATTGGGAATCAGCTGGTGGTTGAAGCATCATCTGATCGAAACTCTCCTTCACATGCAATCGTCTCAAACTGGATTGTAGGATCTGCATTTCGCCTCACCATAAGAAGTTCCGCTGCATTCTCGTCATACCGAAAATTATCATCATTCACATCATCGTCTAAATCAATCAATTGGCATTCAAGAAGTATCAATTCCTCCTCCTCAGAAGTATTGGCTGCATTGGAAAAAAATACGATTAGATGTTTCCTAATAAATCTTCCAATATATATAAAATACACGAATATATAAGTGCATAAATTTGCTCACATGTCGTTGGACAATGTATATGGAAAAGAGTTGCCCTAAATTTTGGACTTTCTAAACTAGAGTACAGTAAAATGGTTCAGTAACTACAAAATGCAAATATTTTATCTCCATAATAGCAGAAAATTGTAGAATCAATTGATTTGGTACAAAGTTATCCGTTTGTGGTCCCTCATCCGATGCCTCCAATAATGCTTCTTCAACAATTACATTGTCTTCCATTGGCCTTGTGGAGCAGCTTTCAAATTCGAAATCAAGGCAGAGTTGTGGTTCCTTGTAGGGTACAGTGAAGTTATTTAGCCAAGTTCTTAAAGCCAAGTTAAACTATTACAACCAACTACAAAAACGAACTACAACAAACGAGCTATTCTTATTTTGTGAAATGCATTATCACGGAACAAAAAAATAAAATAAAAAATAGAGCATTTTCATTTTTCAACCCCTACTTCATCGATCAAAGCCAAGTGATCATCATATTTGTTGTGGTGGCTCCTGGGCAAAGTACTGGTATCCATTCTATTAGTAAACATTGAAAGTTCTCTTCATATCTCCTACTGTGACTACGATGGCAAAAAATTAGTGTTAATGTTTGCTATATACACATTCATTATGATTATAAAGATTATTTCCTACTTGAAAACATAAAATCTGATGATAAAAAAGTATAATTAGGTTTCAAAAAATCTGATTGTAAACATTAACCTCTACCTGAAAATATACAATCTAATAAACGCCATTTTTCAGTCTTCACCCTTGTTTTTTTATTTTTTAAATGCCCATAAGCAAACAAATCATGTTCCTACAAAATAATACAAAAAATTACATTATTTTGTTCTTTCTTGCTCATCACCAATAGTGCAACTTCCATACAATTATTGTACTTCATATGAGGGTCTTGTGTGTCACCTATGTCCTCCATTATCCAGAGAAGAGAAGAATGACCAAACCTTACTGTAATAAGGCTGATTTTAGGGACAATTTTGAAGAAAAGATTTGGAGTAGGGTCCAGGAGAGAAATTGGAAGAGGGATGTCGTGAAATTTTGAAGGCTGGAGAATGCCCGCGTAATATGATGGATATATTTGGTTTTAAATGGGCTTGACCCGGCTGAAGGCTAACCCGTTAATGACCTTTTTCTCTTGGATTTTTTTTAGGGAAAATTGCAGCCGAGGTACTAAACATTTCGTTTATTAGCAGACTTTGTCCAAACCTTCATTTTGTGCCAGAGAAAGTCCCAAACCTTTCATAAATATGCAGCCGAAGTCCAGATGGATGGAATCCATCCATTTCACCGTTAGTTGACCAATAAAATTGAATTTTGACCAATTTTGACTGAATTAGAAAGGGTAAAATGGTATATTTAGAATTAACATTATTTTTCTATATTATTAACAATTAAATTAAAGTAAAAAAAGAAAATAGTCAATCTTCATCTTCTTCCCTGATTGCACCCCCACCTCATCCCAATCATAATCTGAAGCCGTCGACTACCCAACCCCGGCTGCCCATCTCCGCCCAAATGTGTCGGCCCCCATTAATTCCACAACCTCCACCACCTCGGCTACCCTCTTATTCACTGCTAAATGGAACCAAAATAAGAAATCGAAATCGATGCGAGCACCACTTCGCCTGAAATCAAAACCAGCACCACCTCTGAACTGGGGTACTTATAGAGAATGCAGATCCAAGAGCCCTGGACTATACTCATTTGGCGAAACCTGCTCCTCCCCGTTCCTTCTCTGACTTTCTGGCCGTGAATTTCGTGGTGGCGTCAATGGTTCAGCAAACAAATGGCTTCTTCCACTGTAAGTCCTCTGCGCCTGCACGCTCCTAGACATTCTCGAGTCCTCCATCATGGTATCCAAAATCCTAATTTTAAAAAATTCAAAATAAATTCAAAAATCAAAAATTTTTCCATCTCAGCGTCAGATATTCAGATCTAGCATACATGTGATCAACAAGAAACGCAGAAAAATAGAACTGCACCTGAAGTGGAGGAACTGCATTGTTAGATAACTGCAGATGTTGAAGACCAGCTGATTGGAGCTATCGGTCGTTTGATGATAATTCTAGAAAATTATCGGAGTACTGCCGCTGGTGGTGCACAGTCGATAATGACCCAGATCTCTGCCTTCCAACAGCATTCATTTTCTCTCTCTAAAATTCACGATCACAGTCCGATCCTAATCCGATCCTAACATTTTCTTTCTTTCATTTTTTTTTATTTATGGTTTATCTATTTAACTTATTTAATTAATGGGACAATATGCAAGTTACTATTTTGCCCTTACTAATATGGTCAAAATTTTAGTTAAAGTCAGTTCTTTAATCAACTAACGGTGAAATGGATGGATTCCATCCATCTGGATTTCGGCTGCATATTTATGAAAGGTTTGAGACCTTCGCTGGCACAAAATGAAGGTTTTGACAAAGTCTACTAATAAATGAAAGGTTTGGTATCGCTGCTGCAATTTTCCCTTTTTTTTAACCCCATTTTTTACATCATTGTGTTAAATTTTGTGTCAACAAATGTGGTCAAGTAACATTATTGATTTTTTGTTTGTAAATTTACAAAATTGTCCTCATCTTGAAATTCTTTTTCTTGGGGCCGGCACAAACTGTCAATTCGCGCACAAACCTTGACAAATCCGACCCCTGATTTCTACTAAAAACCCCAGGTCCAAAATATCATATTCCCTCTAAAAGGTTTGAATTTTGATTGGAAATCGAAAGATGGGAATAATAAGGAGTTGCTTTTCATTCATGATGGGCTCAGCAGTAGGAGTGTACGTAGCCCAGAATTACGACGTTCCCAACATCCGGAAGCTGTTCAACACCGGTCTCTTGATTGGCAAACATATTGAAGAAAATTACCGCAAGCCTAAGAAGCGCGACGATGATTAATGGAGGTTTTTTGGCTTTTAGCTTTTAATTTGGGGACCCTACGTTAAATTGAGGAGGGTTTTATTGTTCTCTGTGTTGGGATTTTTATAATAGATTTTAAAAATTTTAGGGGTTTTGAATTGGGAAAAATTAGGAAGAAAGAGCTACTATTTTCTTTACTTGTTATAAGAATTGATTATTGGTGTATTGACTGGAAATTTAAGAAATTTGATGATTGATTATCCGTGTTCCCCAATTTGAAATGGATATTTGCTAAATCTTATTAATGACATTAGAGTGTTTGGAAGATTCTAGTATGTGTAAATACAGTGGTTACCAGGAAGCCTGACAATTCCGTGATGGAATCTAGATGCATTTAGAATCTGTGTTGGATCATTATTCTTAAAATCACTTACTGTGTGATGGTGAAACTTAAAGCTAGTTGGATGCTATTCTGATGTTTGAAATATGTTGGTTGACATGGAAGGTAGCAGTAGATATGACATTACTCCTGAACTCACAACATATGAGAGCTTACTTCATTGTATGGTGACAGTCGAGTTGTGCGACTGATTCGCTGGAAGTTTGAATGAGGGAGCTTGTACTTGTATACTTTTTCATGTGTTGTGATAGTCGAGGTCACCTGTGCTAGTACTGTTCAGGGGCTGCTTGGGTGAAAGTTTGTATGCAGGAGCTTGTACCAGATAACTACTGTCCCGAAAAAAAGTCTCTCATTCTTTTATCCTTCCGATAGGTTAAAGAATTTTCAAGAAAGAAAGAGTAAGAACAAAAAAATTTAGGACACCAGTTAGAGCCTACACAGATTGTTGAGAACAGTTCTAGATCTGGTCCAAGACGAACTATTGTAGGGAGTTTATTACAATCATTGAATTCGAAATATGGTGAAGTAGCTCCCAGGTGGGGAACAACTCGTTATACACGGCCAGCTCCTGTACAATTATTGTGGGAACTAGAGAAGCATTTACAGTAACATTGTAGCATTTTTCTTCATAACAAGCCAGTGTATATGCTTTATGCCAACAGAATCAGTTTAATGCTTATGATCTTTTTATATGCATAATTAGATCTGACTCATTGGATATCAAAGATAGGTTACATATAATCTGGAACCCTTAATGGACCTAATAAGGATAATGTTATTTGTACATAATGGAGCTACACAATAGTTTACATATAGGTGAGGTGTAAAAAAGAGAATGGAAATTTTTTTTTTTTTGAAGAAATTCTGATTCAATCTCATCTCACCACATCATGTGTATGTAAACCATTAAATAAATTATTATGTACATGTAGCATAATTATATTTTCTATACCTATTGAACATCCTTACTCCATACTTCAGCGAATAAGAAACCAAATCTCTAGTTGATTATGATTTATGCATTTGTGCTTCATTTTTGCACTTGTTATTACAATTAGCTCAGTAGATACTGAAAATTGATTTTCTGAAGTTCATCTATCATACTTTATCTACATTGGCTTACTTGACAGCTAATTTTTTATTTGTTATTTCGGTAAATCGGTTCCTGCATATTAGTTATTCAAATGTGTTCTGTCTCATTCCAGAGCATCACATTTAGTAATGATTCTTTCACATTACTGAAACTAATGCTTTAAAGTTTCCACTACATTGGATCCTTCAAATTGGGAATTTGTCGAATTTCAATTGATTTTGTCGTTGATCTTCTCATCTTGCTTTATATGTCATGAATATTTTTATATTTAATTGATGTGGATTTCACCCTTAGGCCTCAACATTATTTTTCGGATTTACAATTCCATGTAACCATGCTTACACAGCTTTTCAAATACTTGAGTTGCCTTATCATAAAGAGTTCAATTGAGCGACGTCAATCCCCTAGCGACAATTCGATGTGTTGTATTTTGCTTTATATGGGAATTAATGTTGGTCTTAGTTAATTGCTTGAGAAAACTTGTTTTGGTAGCATTTCAGCTCCAAAATGCAATTAAGACAATGATCGAAAATAATCTTCCAAGCATGGAGGTATGCAGGCCATGCCCTAGAGGCTGGAAATGTGCAGATTGTTATTCCTCAGATCATCTTCTGGTTACTGTGGAGTGAAAGAAACAGAAGTGAACACGATGGGAAGAAAAGAACAATCTGGTAAAGTTCTAATGTAGGAACAAATTCATGGATTGACCACAAGAATGTTGAAGTTGTAGGGATAATTTCCAACTTCACAACATTAGAAAAGAATTGTAGTGTATTGAACGTCTAGGCATAGCACAAATTAAAAATGAAGTAGGTTTGTATGGTTTTTTAAACGTAAATGAATGTATCTGATATCATCAATTAGTAAAATACATACATATATATGTATAGAGAGAGAGAGAGAGAGAGAGAGAGAGAGAAAGAGAGAGAGAGAGGATCTTAAACATCGATGATGTGTCATGTATAGAAAAATAAACATTAATGATGTGGATTGAGAATTTTTAACTGTTCTCATTTAAATTTTTTAGAAGTTTTATTTAAATGGCTAATAAGAGTTTTTACTTTAAAATTTTGCCCTTATATATATATATATATTGTAATTTAAAATTTTAATTTTTTTTATCTTTTATAATTTTATCAGTTTTCTTTTTTAAAAATATTTTAATTTAAATTTTAAAAATAAATTTTTATTTAAACATTTATTTCCTATGCTTATTGTGTTTTCATTGAACACATTGGAAACGTTAGAAATATATTTTGAATTATATATTATATAAGTTTAACTTAATTTTCGAAAATGCATTTTAAAAAATATTAGACTAGAAAATTTGAATTATTTTACAATATTGAACTAAAATTGAAAGTAACAAATGAACGCGCTCTAATTCTTTAATTGCTATTTTGTCCACAAATCGTTTACTATTCATCAACAGGACGGAAGGAGATCAATTTATTTTTTTTGTAGGATTAGTTTAGAATTCTTTCAAGTTTGATAATGGATTTGATGTTGGGTTGTATATTTTGCTATAATAAAATAATTATTTATAATAAATAAGTTGTGATTTTATTTATTTATTGTATTATTTATTATTGAACATACGAATTAAAGTGTCTATGATCACTTGAAATAATATAAGTTAAGTACTTGTGTTGAAAAGTATAATGTGACACAATTTATATTTTGATCATAAATAATTTGTTCACAACTTATGTATAAGGGTTGGCACCTTATACCGAAAGTTGTAATATTCATAGATTTACTATTTAGGTTTGTGATTTGTCCTTATCACATAAGTAGTTAAAGTTGACACTAATATATCTTGAAGTGTATTGAAGGACCTCGTATCGAACTTAATTCTATAGCATGACTATGCGGAAAATTAAATTTCATTAGACAGCTATATATTTTATCTAAATCTCTAGACAAGATTATGTATATCTTTTTGTGATTTTAATAGTTATTTGATTCATTAATGGGTGAGATTAATTTGATTGGTCAAATATTTTGATGAGTTTGAAACTTGAGAATGAGCGGAGTAGAGAACATAAATTCGTATCGAAAACCATCACCCAGAAAAATTGTTAGAGTGAATACTTAAATATTTTCTATTGAACGATTAAAATCTAAGTTCAGTATTTAGCGACGATTAAACTTCGACATCTATGATTAGTTAACAGGACTATTGAAAAAATTGAAACTTAAGTTAGTGAGAATAATTAGAAGGGTAAAACGGTCATTCATGCTCGTACCTAATTATCGAATTTCGGACGGGGATAAAATTTATATACAGCAGATCAAAGAAAAGTATTACAAATTTATTGGCCTATGTAATCTTATATATTTCAAAAGTTCAATCTTTTGTCTTTAGTGGAAAAAGTAAAGACTAATAATTGGATTGAGTGGTCTAAAGTCGATTAGACATGATTTAATTATTGAAGCTCGGATGATATATGTCCGATCAAGTCCCTATGGTAACTCCATAAAGTATTGGAACTTAATTAGGGTAATTATAGTTGTTTTGGGCTTAATTGTAATTAAAATAAAGTTTTAGACTTAATTGTAATTACTATGAAAGTTATAAAGTTAATTATAATTGTAATTGAAATTCCAAGACTACACATGTAATTAAATTTAAATTAATTAGATTTGAATTTTAGTTAGAACTCTTATTTAGATGTGGAATTATTATTGTATAAAGATTCTAACTCTTTTATCTTTATAAATAGGAATTAGATGGAAC
>NW_019252683.1:0-32808 GCF_002742605.1 Olea europaea var. sylvestris | reverse complement strand
TAAGTAGACAATGAGTTTGTCTATGGGTTATAGAGACCTTGGGGATGATTTGCCCGAGAAAGGATGCAATATATGGTCCTTTTGTTGGTGTAATGGAATGGTACCCAAAAGTAGTGTTTTAGGAGAAAGATGGAATGAGTGGTTGAAAGGAACAAGTTTTCCTGCAATTTATGGAGACGAAAAGTACAAATTTTCTTGATTATTATTGTAAGGGTCCGTTTGATTGCAACGAATTCTATGGAAAATGTCACATCCAAAGAATTCGTTTTCTATTTTGGCTATTTGATACGAAAGTGGAAATGGAGTTCGAATTTCAAGGTGCAAACACTTAAAGCATGTTTGTGGCAAATTCCATAAAAATCTAATTCCTATGATGTTGGTGATTTTTTCTTTTCTAACTTACATGGAATTGGTTTGTCTTTTCCCTCCTTGTAATTAAACGGACCCTAATATCAATTGAGGGGCAGATTAGGAGGAATAAAGATGAACAAACAATGTCAAAGATATAGGCTTTTTCCAGGAAATGAAATGACAAATTTTGATTGACGATTTTTATAACTGTAGATGAGAAAATGTAAGTGTATCCGTGTATAAATCATTGTCATTTAATCTGTTAATATAGCATAACTGGATTAGGACTTATAAAATTAATCATGCTATATGGATATCATTTTTTATATTGTGTCACGTGGCAACACTTCGCCCCCGTTTGAGCCACATTATTGTAAAAATAAGAATGAAAAATATAGTTATTATTGGCCCTATAAAAGAGATAAAAAGTCAAATATGGTGGTTTGATGTGATGGATAACGGTCATATTTTTCATTTTAATGAGGAAATAATGGGGAAGTCAAATATGGTGATGTGATGTAATGGATAACGATTATATTTTTCATTTTAATGAGGAAATAATGGAGCTCAAACAGGGTTTTTATTGTACAATTTTAAAAAAATAAACAATTTTTCTACCAATCAAACCGTGTCAACTTGAATGATGTCAAAAGTGATGTATAAAAATAATATAAAAATAGCTTAACTCTTATAAAGTATTGACAAGGATTCTAGTTTCGACTTTTTAACACTTCTTTAGTTATAAACTTGAAAGAACTTGCGAATATAGGAGTGTTAATTTGACTCGTTGGCTTGAATGATTCATGGTTCGGTCGGAGAAAAGCTCGAGCTGCTCGGTTCGTGGCTCAGAGAAACTGAGCCGAGGCCCATTTTGGGCGCCTGTTTGAGCCCAAGCTAGCCCATCTGGCTCGACGAACAACATGGGCCGGCCCGTTTGAATTTAAAAAATTTTGCTGTTTGAACCAAAATAAAAATGTAAAAGTTGAAGTAGCTACGCAACAAGCTGCCTTCTTTAAAATTCGGATTTCAAATTCAAATTTGGTTGAAAATAAAATTTTTTTTTTTTTGGGCTATAAATATGGGATAAAATTCATATTTATTTATTTAAATATGTAATTCTTAAATTTATTTGTTTTAAGAAAAATTGTACAAAAAAAATTTATTCGTGTACAATTTTAATTCCGTCTATGTTGATTGTAGTATATCCCAAACTCGAAAAATGAAGAGTATTGTAACTTTTATTTAATTTATAATTCGTATAAATTGTTCAAATTTAATATTCTTTAAAAAAATGTTACAATTGTCACGGCTTAAAAAAAAAAAAAAAGAGCTGGCTCGACTCGGCTAGCCAAGGCCTGAGCCGAAAGCAGGTCGAGCCTAGATTTTTTGACCGAGCAAAAACTTGGTACGACTCGAGTCAAAAAAGTTCGAACTATTTTTACTCGGTCGAGTTCGAGCTTTGAGTTTCAATTTGACTTGTTGACATCCCTAGACGAATATCAAATAATGTTGTGATAATAGTAAAGATAACCGTTTAAGAACGTTTAAAATGGCTTTTAAACTTAGCTCTTACTTGACATTCACTACATTTATTTTTTTTTCAAATTTATTTTCAATCACACAATATAATATCTTGCACATAAATTTAATTTTCTTTTCCACTTTTTAATCACACATTATCCAAAAATCACTATTTTAAAATTCAAAATTTTCAAAAATTTTATTTTAATGGATATCAAATAATCCCATAGCTGTTGTATTTAAATGTTCCTTCAATACAAATTTTTTTTTAAGTGAAATTTTTTTTTTAAAAAAATATGTGAGGTTGAAAAGTGAAACGATGATTAAAAATAATTTTTAAAAAATTGTATCGAACAAGCTTCGAGTCAGCCTCACATGAATCGCATGGACCAACCAATGACCCAACGGAGCCGTGTCAAAATAGATCTGACCCAAGCGAGGCAATCCGCGGGCCAGGCCGGACTCAGACTACATGCCTAGCCCGGCTTGAGTTAACCAGCATCTTCATATCTATAAACTTCTCAAGAATCTATCTAGAAACTTCACCATTCTTCAGAACTTTCTACAGAAATCTTCTCCTCCCCATTCCACTCCCCGTCACAGCTATATATATTCCTTCTCTATCTCCTATGAAAACCAAAACCGAAGACAAAATCATTTGAATCTGTGCTCTAATAGTTTAGCAATGGCTTATTCGCTCGCTCTAAGAAGAGCTGTCGGCGGCGCCCCTCTCTTCAGCCGGTTCCTGTTCCCCGGCAGAGTCTGTTCGGTGGCTCCCTCTGTTAGGCGCTCCTACAATACTAACACTCAGATGACCACTTATGATGAGGATGATCGGAGAGTCGATGTTGACCGCCGTTCTGACAGTTCGGTCGCTCGGCGTCGTGACGATTTTCCAACTTTCTTCTCTGGTAAAAATTTTTTTCCGCTTTTTTATGTAATATAGTGGGAGATTTCCTGTTCTCATTTGCTGATAAACTCAATTTTTTTTATTCTTGCTCAGATGCCTTCGATCCCTTCTTTCCCGGTAGAAGTTTGAACCAAGTCCTGAATATGATGGACCAGTTTATGGACATCCCTTTCATGCCTGCTGGCCGTGGAATGGGAATTGGCGCCGGAGTAAGGAGGGGATGGGACGTGAAAGAGGACGACGATGCACTTTATCTCCGATTAGACATGCCCGGACTTGACAAGGACCAAGTTAAAGTCTTGGTCGAGCAGAATACCCTGGTGATCAAAGGGGAAGGTGAGAAAGAATCCGAGAATGATGAACGCGGAAGAAGATACTCGAGCAGGCTCGATTTGCCCCCAAATTTGTATAAACTTGATGGGATAAAGGCTGAGATGAAGAATGGCGTATTGAAAGTTATGGTGCCTAAAGTGAAGGAGGAAGAGAGGAAGGATGTGTTTCTGGTTGATATCAAGTGATGTTAGTTTAAATGTAAATCAAGAAGGGACTTTGAGCGTTATGAGTAGCATTAGGTGGTACATGACTCGTTTTTTGGTATTAATGTGTAACAAATAATGGAAAATATCATGGGTTTGTAGGTCTTATGTTTCGTGAGTCCCTTGAAGCCGCCCCTGTTTGGCAGTCATCATTAAGAAAAAAAATAATGTTATTTTTAGTAGTAAATTTGTGTGTTTTTTTTTTTTTTTTTTTTTTTTTTTTTTTTTTTTTTTTTGAAGAATTTGTGATTTAAAAGTATTGAAATATTTTGAATTTACGGGGTAAAATATTTTATCGTGTAAACGTGTGATTAAAAATGAGTTAAAGTTTAAGAGTTATACTTTAAAGATTGAGAAACATGCTTAATATTTCGGTATGTAGTTGCTCGGCAATGATTTTGTGTCTGTTGCTTCGTATCTGGGAAAGAGCTAGCTACTAAGATTAGTTTATATGTGTTTCGCGAAGGTTAGTCGCTAACAATTAAAAGGGATCAGACGATTGTGTAAGGGACAAACCTCTTGAGACAGTTTCAAAAATGGGTGTTCTTTTATTGACGATGACTTTACAATTGGAAATTAAAAACAAAGTACTTTCAAGGGGTGCAAGCACACGAGTTACTGAAAAAAGTGTTTAAATCTAAGCTAAGGAAATTAAAATTATATGTTTTCTATTCGAGAGTTTTTTGATTCGATCCTTTGCTCTATGTCTTTTCTCACTTTTATACTTCATGGATGATCTCTTTGTGATCAATCGGCTAAAAACTGTTTGATCGTTTTACAACTGCCCACTTTTCTTGTAATGGCCAAATTGTCATGAAACTGCCTTTTTTTAACTGCTGTCATTACTTTTCGTCGTTCAACCGTTTTTGATTGACTTCCTTGAATCGTGGAACGTGATAGGGCTGCTTTAATAACTGCTTTGATAACTGTAATTCTTGATAACCACAACACTTTATGTTTGCTAAAACCTTGGACGACTTGAAGGTCTAGGCGAGAATAGAGTAACACCTATGGGCGACAGCATGGCACTCCATTCGCTCAAATTCTGGGTGACTTGCAAACTTGGACGATGGCGTTACCTCGTTCTTAGGCCTTCATTTTGAATTGTTTGATTGGGTTTCGTTCTTTGGGCTATCTGATTTGGGGATCCTCCAATTGGGCTTCATTCTTTGGGCCGTTCGATTTGGGCTGAATTTTTATGTGTCAACAATTACCCCCCAATATAGCAGAATTAATAATAATTATTAAATTTTGCCATATTCACTTTGTATTTTCAGCAACATTCGAAATTCCCAAGAATTTCAATCATTGTTTTCTTCCATAACTTGAAAAGGTGCGTCGTTTTGCAAACTCTTATAACCCCCAAACACGCTATTTCACTGCACCATTAAATCACGCCTCAATTTTTCGTGTCTCTCCCACGATTTACTGTTCATCTTTTGCTTCCCTACTACGTAACTCTAAAAAAATTTCGTTCCATCTCAAATGGCTACTTCACAATCTCAAGCTGGTGACTCCTTTAGTTTTGATGACTTTCAGAAACTTCTGAGTCGTCCATACATAACTCCGAGTTTTCTCGCGCCCGTCGATGTCGAACGCAATGAGTTCTACTTAGGTCCTTTCTTCAACATTGCAGAGGCAGTCGAACAGGCGGTGGTGGGCCAGCTGTTTCCTTGTACTCAAGGCCTTCCATTTTTAAACTCTCTGCCGCTGGGGCCATTTCGCAAAAGAGGTATTCGCACTTGGCCTAAATCTGATGTAGCTTTCCGTAGGTGACATGCTCGTCTTGTGGGTCATGGTCCTATTAAGACACTTTTTGATAATGCTAGGATTCTGATTTGTTAGAAATCTCTATTCGCCCCCATACTTTTGATTCAGCATTTTTTTGGATTGCTTTGAGTTTTTGGTCTTCTGAGTATAATACCTTTATTTTCCCTCTTGGCCCCATGTCTATTACTTTAAGGGATGTTGGGGCACTAGTGAATCTACCACCTTTGGGTGATACCATTTTTCCTGGTATCTTGGTTTCTGGTGGCGCCCCAAAGTTTGGTAAAAACTACACCGAGTCTTATTCAAGCCTGCAAACCCTTCACAATCATTCAAGCGCTGAGCCTTCCCATACTGAGCGAGTGGCTTTTCTTCTAGTTTGACATTGTAAATATGTTTTGTGTGTGCCAAGCCTGAGTTATTTACCCATAGCGCAAGAATTGGCGCGTGGCAGGCCTTTGAATTTATGTTCTTTCTTTTTGGCTGCCCTTTATAGATGTATGACCTCTCTTCAAACTCAATTGAAGAATGGTGCATTTCCCACTAGTAGTGGACCTCTTTGGTTCACTCAACTGTGGTTGAGATCCTATTTTCCAATGCTTGGTGCTCCATCAATTTTCTCGCTCCTCTGCTAGCTGTTATGGGCTAGCTATGGAGCCCTTGGCTCCTATAAATATGTCCAGAAGGGACTTTTTTCATTCTTCTATTCTTTGGATTCAATCTCTTCCTTTTTTCCTTTTCCTCCTTTTTTCACTCTAAACTATGTACATCCCCGCTCCACTATAGACAGCGCGAGCACCTCCCTGTTCATTTGGATCCAATTTTTACCCGGGAGGGAGCTATTTCATGATATTTTAACTGGGACCAATGCCAAGGCAGGGGTAGAAAGTTATGCTCCCCAATTTTTTGCTCGCCAGCTTGGTTTCAGCCAAATTTGGCATGTTCCTCCTTGCTATTCAAGGAACTTAATTGACCGTTTTCATATTATTAATAAGGCGGAGGCAGAGGCTATAAATGCTCGCAATCTTCTTTTAACCAGCTATTTTTCATTAGCCCCTTCAATTCTAGCCACGTCATCCATCCTCTTTTTGAGCAGCTCTGGCCGTCAGTGAAGCGCAGATTATTTGCGACTGATGTCAATCGTGTCTTTTATTCACTAGACCAGCCGAGCATTTCTTCCCCTCCTCCTGTTTTAATCACTCCTTTGTCCATTCGGAGTCCTTCTCCTCCTCGTCGCGCTAAACAGTCTGCTCATCCATCTTTTTCTCTCCTTGCCAAGCCCACTACAGCCAAGAGTGCCCCAAGTCGCAAACGGCCAGCCTCAGCATCTCCCATTCTGGAGGATGATGTTGATGATGATACCCCTCTTATCGTCAGGAGGAAGGTAATTAAATTGGTTTACCCACAAGCATACTTTTCCATACTTGAAACTTTTCTGTGTGCTGACGATTTATTTGGATTCCTCAGAAAAGTTCAGCCTCTCCTTCAAAGGGTTTGGCATCGACAGCTCCTGCTCCATCATCCTCCGCTGAGTCTGCTTCATCCAAACCAGTTGATGAGGGGACTACGCTTAAAGAGACATCTTCAGTCCCAGAATTCTCATCACAACCCATGGATGAGCTACTCTCTTCCCAGGGCATCAACCCCCCAAACATCGAAGCAGAAGGTAATTCATGCCTTACCTTTGCTTGTGCCATTGGTTTCTGATTTGCGGCTCTTGAGTTCTGCAGATACTCCTATGAGTCTACTCGTTGTGGCAACATCTTCTCGTTCAGACAAAGGGAAGTCCTCACGAATGGAGGAGTCACAGGTGGCAGACTTGGCTGAGGATATACCATCTTCCACGATTGTTGATGAGGTAATCTTTGCTTCACTTTTATTTCCATCTTGTTCGTTGTAGTGAGAATCTTCAATATTGGCAATTTTCTTTGCAGGATGCTGACAAGATTGTACGTTCTATCCAAAACTTGTTCGCTTCCTGGGGCCAATTCAAGACATCTCGCTCCGCTCCATCTGATCGTCCTGCTGCTTCTTCAGAGGAAGATTTGAAGTTCCTCAAGCAGTCAATATTTGAGTACGTGTTCTTCATGGATATGGATATTGGTAGGACTAGTGCTGCCAGACACAAGGATAAACTTGAGCATTTGAATGCGAAGTTGGAGCAAGCACTGACGCTTCCGTAGCTCAATCTTTCTGCCGATTTTAAAGCGACGTTGAAGGTTATCCACTTTGAGGTCCTTTCTTTGCTGGCCAAGAATGCTGAACTAAAGGCCAAAAGTACTCAATATCTTCGAGCCGTATCTGAGAAAGAGTCTTTGTGTATGGAGATCAACAAGGCTGAGGACGAGTTGAAAGAAATCTCTTCCGAAATCATGATTGAAGACTCTTTGATGGTTAATTTGGCTGCTCAGATGAAGGAACTTCAAGCCAAAATGGACGACTGCAAGGCGAGGATGGCTGCTAAAAAGCGCAACGCCTCCTAGGGAATTGAGCGAACTAAGTCCTTGGTTGAGCAGTACAAAAAGTTGGAAGTTGATGATGATGTCGTGGCCGAATTGAACATCACTTCCTCTCGGCAGAACGAGGATTGGGAAAAACTTAGGGAGCGAATTCGTTCAGTGTGGGGTGGACTGTAATTAAGACATATGACGCCTTTTTCTTTTGTAATTTCGCATTTGATTTTCCCCTTTGTAACTTCGTTCATCATTAATGAACATATATGTTAACTTCTCGTGCATTTATTTGACGTTTGTCTTTTAATCGCCAATTTTTCAAGCATTTAACTGCTTTGTGCTAAAAATCTTGCACATTTTCTTTTGATATTTCCACCACTTTTCCCAAAACTTTGGGCTATTTAATTTCATTTACTAGACAAAATGTGGCTGCTCATATTCTGTCTCTTCATCTCCACCCCCTATAAATGCACGTATGCTTCGCATTTTCCATCTTCCATCTTCATCTTCATTTTCTTCTTCGAAACCAATTTTCTGCCATTGTTTTGCACTCTCACAATCATTCCGATCCGAAACCTTCGTCTTTCTATAAAATGGATTGTTTAGTCCGCCCATTTTACTATTTGCCTTGATGTCACCTTTGGTGTGGGAGGTATAGGAAATATTTTTTGGCCAGCAGCAAAGTTTTTACCATCGAAGTTCTTCTCATCATCTCTTTGTCCTTTACAAGGAGTCGATGATAGAAGGTAATTTTTGGGATGCTTGCGGGCCACCTTGCTTGCTGAGAGTGCTTCTCAACTTGCTTGCTGAGAGTGCTTCTCAGCCTCTTTACCCGCCATTGCAGCGATACATTTAGGAAGGTGGTGAGGCCAGTCCACCCTCTTACTCAACGATCTCACCATTGCAGCGATGCATTTAGGAAGGCGGTGTGAGGCTAGTCCACCCTTTACTCAGCGATCAATCGGGAGATTAGCTTACTTTTGATTGTAGTTTGTAGAGCATCCATTATTTGTATTTTCGCATCTTTGTAATGAACGTTTGATAATAAAGGACTTTATTTGAACGTATTTCGCTCTGACCTTGTTATCCTTAATCGTTCAACATATTTTGATTATGCTTTTATCTGTTCACATTCCATATTTTTTCAAATATTTGCCGTTAATGAATCTCACGTGCTTGGTGCCATCTAAATCTTTCAAGTGATACGCTCCATTGGACAACACAATTTTATTTTGTATGGTCATTCCCAATTGGGCGACCACTTTCCGTACTTTGGATCCTTACTATCCAAAGGGAGTATCGTCTTCCAAACTAGTTCACCCAGGCTGAACGACTTGGCTATGACTTTTTTATTATAAAATCTAGCCATTCTTTATTTTTGCACTTGCAATCTATCTAAGACGTCCAACTTTAATTCGTCTAACCCCAATAAATTTTGAACTAGTGATTCGGCATACTCATCATCATTCAACTTATGTTGCAAGCCTACTCTAATCGATTGCACGTTAATTTTCATAGGCAAAACGGCCTCCTGTCCATAAACAAGTTGGAAAGGAGTAACTTTGGTACTTGATCGAGGTGATGTTCTATAAGCCCATAAGGCCTTATTCAGACATTCGTGCCAATTCCTGATATTTTCATCTATCATCTTTCTGATGATATTTTTTAGAATCTTATTAGAAGATTCCGCTTGTCCGTTGGATTGAGCGTAGTATGGTGTGGAGTTTACTAATTTAACCCCAATTCGCTCAAAAATTTGTTTACTTGATCCCCATTCAAAGATGTTCCGTGATCTACCATTAACGTTTGTGGAATTCCAAAACTATAAATGATGTGATCACGGATAAACTCTATAACATTCTTTTGGGTGATCTCTTTCAAAGGTACCGCCTCTACCCATTTGATGAAATAGTCGGTTGCAACTATAACAAAAGTATGTTGCTTGGACGATGGGGGATAAATCTTCCCTATCAAGTCTATCGCCCAACGCTTGAATGGACAATGTTTAATAATAGGTGCCATCTCTCGTGCTGGTGCCCTTTGTATTGGACCATGCTTTTGGCATGCTAAACAGCTCTTTGCATACTGAACGCATAATTCTCTCATCTTTGGCCAAAAATATCCATTCCCAATAATTAACCATCTCATCCTTTGGCCAGCTTGATGAGCTCTACATATCCCTTCGTCCACCTCAGCCATGATCGTCTTGACTTCTTGCAAACTTACACACTTTAGTAATACACCATCAGAACGTTTCTTAAACAACTCTTCATCTATTAGTGTATAGTTCAGCAAACACAGCTTCATTTTCCTACTAATCCCTCCATTAGGTTCCTTAAGGAACCTTTTAATATCTATTTTTCAATCCATTGCATCTCCATCTTGTATGCGGTGAAGTTCAATCTTTCTCGCCCTTCTTTGAGTCACGGGCAATATGATTCCATACTCACAAGTAGATTTCCAATTTAAAACCCTTGAGTATCCTGAGGCCATTTGGGCTAACTCATTTGCTACGTCATTATATATCCTATTGACGAATTGAAGTTCTACTTGGTCGAATTCTTCCAACAACTCTTGGGCGATCTCATATTGACTTATAATGGAATCACTTTGGCATTTAAAATCACCGATCAATTGGTGGATTACCAATTGAGAATCGCCCCTAACAATCACATTTCTTACTCCCATATCTATCATTAGTTCTAGGCCTACAATTAAGGCTTCATATTCGGCCTGATTGTTGGTGCATATTCTATCTAAAGTGAATGCGAACTTGTAGCAAATCCCTAAAGGATTAATCAATGCTACTCCTACTCCTGCACTTTTAGAGATTTTTGACCCATCGAAATACATCACCCAAGGTTTTAACTCGAACGAATTGATTTCTAGTTCAATTTTTTCAGGCATGTCAAGGCATGGATGATCGGCTAGAAAATTAGCCAAAGCCTGATTTTTGACTGCCTTTTGAGGTATATATTGTATCTCGAATTCTGATAAAGCTAATATCCAAAGGCCTACCCTTTGGTGTAAAATAGGGCGCGAGAACATATACTTAACTAAATTTACTTTAGAAATTAAATAAACGGTTACGGGCCGTAAATAAGCCATTAATTTTGTACATGTAAAATACAATGCAAGACATACTTTTTCGATAGCAGAGTAATTACATTCACATTTCGTTAACCGTCTACTTAAGTAGTAAATTGCCCTTTCTTCACCAAATTGGTCTTCCTGCGCGACCATTTCAGTTATTGATTCTTTTTCAGCCGATACGTACACTTTCATTGGCCGTCCTTGGATTGGTGACACCAACACTGGTGGACTTGATAAATATGTCTTTAGGCCTTCTAAAGCCTTTTGATGTTCTTCTTTTCAGACGAATTCGTCCTGATTTTTCAGTTTTAAGAGCGGCGAAAAGACTTTAGTTCGCCCTGCACAGTTAGAAATAAAGCGTCTTAAAAAGTTTACTTGGCCTAGAAACCTTTGCAATTCTTTTTTGTTGCTAGGTGGTTTGGCCTCTAAAATGGCATTCGCTTTATTTTTATCAAGTTCAATCACTCTCTTGTGTACTAAGAAACTAAGAAAATTCCCTGCATTAACACCAAATGCACACTTCAAGGGATTTTAGCTTATATTGCTTCATTCGCTCAAACGAACATCTTAACTGTTCGAAATTGTCCTTTTCTTTAATGGACTTGACTACTATGTCATCTACATACACTTCAACAAACTTGTCTATCATACCATGAAAGATTAAATTCATTGCCCTTTGATAAGTTGCCCCTGCATTTTTTAGGCCGAAAGGCATAACCACCCATTCAAAACATCCTAGAGACCCAGGGCATCTAAAGGCAGTTTTGTGTATGTCTTCTTCAGCTATATAAATTTGATTGTATCCTGAATACCCATCCATGAAAGAATACACGACATGTCCGGCAGTCGAGTCTACTAAAGAATCCACCGTGGGCGTTGGATACTCATCTTTGGGTGTAACTATGTTTAAATTCCTAAAGTCTACACACACCCTTAGTTTACCATTCTTTTTTAGTACTGGTACGATATTGGACAACCATTCGACATATTTGGCTGTTCTAATAAAACCTGCTTTCAATAATCGCTCTATCTCTTTCTTAATCTCAGGGAGCACATTAGGAGCAAAACGCCTAGGAGGCTGCCTATGAGGTTTAAAATTAGCCTTAGTTGGTAATCTATGTTCCACTAAGTCTCTATCTAAACCAAGCATTTGTTCATATTCCCAAGCAAAACAATCTTTATACTCCTTTAACAAAGCGATTAATTTATCACTAACCTCTTGATCGAGCATCTGGCTGATGAATGTTGGACGGTCTTCTCCTTCATTGCCAATATTTACTTTGATCAGAGGATCTTGTGCTTGAGCGTATCCAGGTTTGATGATCCGCATCACTTCATCGTCCAATTTCCTTGTAAGTACTTCTTCTTCTAAACAGTCCACCTTGTTGACTTCTTAGCCAATGCTTTGTTCTAACTCGAATACTGCTAATTTGTCCTTTAGTGCTTTCAGGGCTGTCTCTTCTTTAACCTTGTCATTGCATTCCTTATTGAAAGCCATTAGTCTGGCTTTGAAGGCCTGAATGTCGGCCATTTGCTTTCGTAACTTAGAATCCATTTAAGACTCCTTGATTATTCTTTTGCCAATTACTGGCTCTTCTAGGGCCACTATATTTGGCCTCATCTGTTTGAACATTTCAGTGAGTGCGTCCACTGAAAATGGCTCTTCGCTTTGCGCGACAACTTGAGTTTCTTCCCCATCTTGTACTACCCTGAGAGGTCCATAGTTTCCTTCATACATGAACTTTTCCACCGAGTTTGCTTCTGCGACAAAAGGCCTATGATCGACCTGTACTACCTCTTCTTCGCCTTTGTTATTTCAAAAGATCAGGCATTGATGGAGCGATGAGGATATACAGCGACTTCCGTGTATCCAATCTCTTACTAGTAGCACATTATAACTATTACAAAGAAGACAGTGGTCCTAGTAGTTGTCCCTATAGTTATGTCCAATGGCATAACCCCCTTAGCTGAAGTTGCTCCTCCATTGAAGCTCGTGAGGATGATTTCTATAGGAATCATGTCACCCTCTGTCTTTGCGAACTTCCTCATCATCCTAGATGAAATGGTGTTTATAGCTGCTCCATTGTCGACAAGCACTTTTGCCACTGGGATGCCGTTAACTAGAGCTTTAACGTACAATGGCCTCAAGTGTTTAGTCAATTTTATGGCCGGCCGATTAAAAATAACCTTTTCGGCAGCCTCTATTTCTACTTCCTGCTTGTTTTATGTCGAATTATCCCCCTGTGATAAGTCGACGTGCAGTATATCACGCTGATCCTCTTTCTCCTGAACTTCCTTCTTACTTTTTTCTAATGCTTCCTCATCAATTACCCAACCTGTGGGAGGGGGCATTATTCTTGGAGGTGACCCATACTTTTCAGAGCGAGACACTCTCTTCTTCTTTTTGGGCGTCCCGTACAGTACGTAGAAATCGAAAGGACGCCCAGATGGTTCTCCCAACAAGTCTACCTCGCGAACTCCCTCTCGATGTAGTTGCTTCAACAGAATATTGCGCGATACTCCTCTCTTTCTTCCTTCTGCTTCTAGGTCGATTTCTTCTTCAATGTCTGTCATCCCATCGTCTTCTTCATCATTGTAGGCCTCTCTAGAAGTCTGGCCTTCTTCACATTCCAGCACGCAAGCTTCTCCTTCGTTGTCCTCCCTCTCTTCTTCTTTTTCTTTATTCTTGAATTCATTGGCCAGTAAGTAATTATTGGCCACGACAGGAGGCAACGTACCGAAATGGATAGTAAGGGGCTGATCTAGATCTTCTCCATCCCTTCTGTCCCGCTCAAACTTTGATCTTCCAGAAGAAGTTTCTGGCAGTTCCTTCATTGATTCATCTGTACCGGTCTCTTCACTATCTTTGAGAACATTTTGATTGGTTACTTTGAGTAGTTTAGGCGCTTTAGGATGTGGCACTCCCTGTTGCTGCCTCATCATTCGTCCATAGTTTCGTTGAAAACGCCTTTGTTGGGTTCTAGTCATCTCATCGAAGGGTATTGCCCTTCTTGCATTATACTGGAACGAATGCCATACATTTGGCCGGCGAGGTTGCGGCCTGAATGTTCTCCCATTATCTACTGGCCCGAACTGCCTCTCCAAGGGCGGTCCTCTCTAGAATGATGTACCTCGCCCTCTACCAGGCTGAGTGTTTGGGAAGAAAGTAGGGCGATAGGGATGCTGCCATATCCCTGGTTTCTCCGTGTTCCCACTCACTTCTCTTTTACATCTTGCACACAGGACGTATTCGTCCTTTTTTGGCTCCTTTCCCTTGATTCGTTCAAAGACACTGGGATGTGGTCTAGGGTCCTCTTCTCCATCATCTATGACCAACTTGAATTTTGGCAACTTGTTTTTGAAACCAGACGTCACCATGTTCACTTCAAGTGGCTGTGGAAAAGGATTTTCATCCACTGTCATCTTCTTTTTATCGTCGAACGTAATTCGTCCTGATTCAATGGCATCCTGCAATACATGGCAAAAAACCAAGCAATTGCTAGTCAAATGTGACCATGCATTATGCCACTTACAATATTTTTTACCCTTAATTTGTTCAGGGTTTGGCAATTTACACTTATCGCTCAACTTTATCTGCTTATCCCTATATAATTGATCAAATATAAGGTCAGCTTTGATTACATCGAACGAGAACGTTCTAGCCTTTATGTTTCCATCTTTCATGGGCTCATCTTTCCCCGATGGTCTAGGCTTGGACATTATGGGACAAGTATACGTATCTCCTTTGACCAATTCGGCTAAACACATTTCGGCCTGGTCGTATGACTCGTCACTGATGGTATGAACATCAAAATTTGGGTCTTTGTAATAAGTCCCTTTACTAGAATTTTTCATCTGTTCTTCCTCTCTTATCAGTCGTTCATACCTAATCACATTCGCACTCAACCGGAAAATGTCAGGAAATTCCTTGTCCTGGAATTTCTTTTTTAAATCAAAACTCAAGCAGTCCTGAGCGATTTTGACAAATTCTTTTTCGGGCAGACGTACAAAACACTTGCTTCCTGCTATCTTGAACCTTTGGAGAAAACTTTCTGCCCATTCGTTTGGCATTTGACGTAGATTCGCCAAATCAGCCAAAGTGACTTCAAACTCAGTTTTATAAAACTGAGCGTGAAATAACTGTTCCAATTGTTGTCATGTTTGAACAGAGTTCGCTGGCAAGTTGATGAACCAGGAGAAAGCTAGTCCTGTTAATGAACTAGGGAAAAGCCTCATTTTATGGTAATCGGTTACATCACCACTTTGCAATGTGAATAGCCCTATGTGTTCTAGAGTAGACACCTCTCCTAAACCGGTAAACAGCGAGAATTCTAGCACCTTATACCCTCTAGGCCATGGATATGCTTGGTCTACCCAATCAGGATATGGCTTTGTGTAAGTCGGCCTAATGACGGGATGCACCCCAAAAGCCATCTGATCCTGTACGATTTCCATAATCTGATTCCTCAACATGACGTTGGGGTCATATGGAATTTCTACAGGTTGGTTA
The DNA here is from genome assembly GCF_002742605.1 of Olea europaea var. sylvestris. Taxonomy (NCBI): domain Eukaryota; kingdom Viridiplantae; phylum Streptophyta; class Magnoliopsida; order Lamiales; family Oleaceae; genus Olea; species Olea europaea. Next base: position 17,667 of record NW_019252683.1, on the reverse strand, counting down.
ACCGGTTGATTTGCATGAGGCCTGATATTTGGTCCTTGATTGGCAACAAAATTACCATGATTAGGGCCATTACCATTAGCCTGAACATCTATTCCCTCATTAACACGTGGAGTATTCTATCCATTGTTTAGGACATTATCTCTTATGTTTGGATTACCCCCAAGTTAGGCATACCACTACCATTGTTCTGGTTTGGCACTGCAGTACCCCCTTGGTTTGAAGTAGAGGGACCAGAAAGTGGTTCTACCCTTTGGTTCGGGCTTAGGACTGAGGGATTATGTCCCACAATTGTCCTAGTCTGAAAGTGATTTGCAAGAGGTATAACCGGTTGACATATTTGGCCTACTAACTTATTCATTGTTTCGTTCAAAGTGTTTAGTTGTTTGGCCATGTTGTCATAGTGTGCATTCCCATTTTGGGTAAATCTTTCCATATTATGAATACTTCGAAGATTTACCTGTTCAACGACGTCTTGTGTGAGTTCTCCAAGTAATGCACTCATAGTTCGAGGACTCAACTCCGTCATTGGTTCGTAACGACTGTTACTGCTTTGATTCTGTCCATCTGTTCGTGGAGAGGCATGCTGCTCCTCATATCGCTTGATCATAGACTGGATTCTTCCCTGACTTGCTGGTTCCTTATCAGATCTCTGAGGCATATTGTTTCACATTTTGTATTTTCAACACCAAACACCACTGTCCCACTGGGCGTGCCAAATTGTTTCGCGCGGGTTAGTCGCTAACAATTAAAAGGGATCAGACGATTGTGTAAGGGACAAACCTCTTGAGACAAAGTCTTAAAAAAGGGTGTTCTTTTATTGGCGATGACTTTACAATTGGAAATTAAAAACAAAGTGCCTCCAAGGGGCGCAAGAACACGAGTTACTGAAAAAAGTGTTTAAGTTTAAGCTAAGGAAATTAAAATTACATGTTCTTTGTTCGAGAGTTTTTTGATTCAGTCCTTTGCTCTATGTCTTTTCTCCCTTTTATACTTCATGGATGATCTCTTTGTGATCAACCGCCTAAAAACTGATTGATCGTTCTACAACTGCCCACTTTCCTCGTAATGGCCAACTTGTCATGAAACTGCCTTTTTTTAACTGCTGCCATTACTCTTCGTCTTTCAACCGTTTTTCATTGACTTCCTTGAGTCGTGGAACGTGATAGGGCTGCTTTAATAACTGCTTTGATAACTGCAATTCTTGATAACCACAACACTTTATGTTTGCTAAAACCTTGAGCGACTCAAAGGTCTGGGCGAGAATAGAGTAACACCTCTGGGCGACTTGCAAGCTTGGGCAATAGTGTTACCGCGTTCATGGGCCTTCCTATTTGGGTCTTCATCCTGAATTGTCCGATTAAGCTTCGTTCTTTGGGCTATCTGATTTGGGGATCCTCCAATTGGGCTTAATTCCTTGGGCCGTTCAATTTGGGCTGAATTTTTATGTGTCAACACAGGTTATAAAATAAAACATGCTGAATTTCCATGTATGTAGCATATGAGTTAATAGGTAACATAAAAGTTATTTGAAGAACAAGAATATTGTCACTAGGAGTCCAAGCCAATATTATTCAGCATGATGAATATTATCAAGAGCCAGCTATCAAAATCCCAAGACAAATACGATTTTTAGTCTCCATCATGTATGGTGATTCTGTTTAGATGAAATTGTCTGCTTATGCATTCCTTTGAAGTTCTTAAGTTATGAAAAAGTATAGAAATATGGAAACTTGATACCACCTCTCTGTCAAAAAAAAAAAATGCAAAGCTATACATGTTGGGACCGATGAAGACAACGCAAGAATTGAGATTTGATGAACCCAATATAAAGTATAAATAAAGATCACAAAATAACCAAGAACAAGATTAAAGTAAAAGATGCAAAATAAAAGGGAATTGGCAGAAGAACGATGTTATTTTTATTCAATCACTATGAAAGGAGAGAATTACAGCAATTGGCTTAAACTAAACTGAAAGAGGAGCCACGTATTTATAGTACAAGAGTCAAACACTAAAACTAGGAAAAAAATATAAAATTAGGAAAAAATCACGTAAAAGAAAAAGACGTGTCACATGTCCTACAATTTTCTCTCCTTTCTTCACGGTTTCAAATTGTTTCCTTCTTAATCTTGGATTCCAATTGATTCTTTCCATATTTCTTGAATTCTATTGATTATCTTCTAAAACCATAAGGCTCCAACAAGATTTCTTTTCAAAACCTAAGATTGCCAAATTTTTGCCAAATTTCAAGACACATTTAACAATCTCCACCTTGACTCGAAATTCCTGTACAACGAACGATGCTCCAAATTTCTCCACCTTGAGAAATGATCCGTCTGGATCAGAATAATCAAGCTCCTCAACACAGAAACCAAACTCTCCACGAAAACACGTTCTCCCACTTGGCGTCCACATGCAACACCCGAATCCAAACCCGGGTTCCCAAAAATTCCACCCGGAATTAATAATAATTAGACAGGGTCGAAGCACACCCTGTAGCAGAAACCACACCAAATGCACGATCAAAAGGCCCCTTGCTAGAACTGTCACCTTCAACGATCCCTAAGGCATTACAGACATTATTGACACCACTAAACCTACTCTCCATGAGTCCACTAGCACAAGAACAAAATGTATCTACTGAAATTGGTGGCAAAGCTGAATCACAAACACTCCCACGAGCAAAGTTCGAAACTGACCCAGAGCCTAACATAAGAGGTAATGTACCAAACTAAATTTCCACCACGGTACTAAATTTGTCCAAATGTCTCTGAACTGGTTCTGCGCTTCCCTATAAAATGTACAACTGGGATCTCATTCGTCCCTCCAGTACAACCTAAGCACCTTTCTGAACCTTCAGGACTCCACCTCCACCAGAAAATTTATACCCTTTTGCATTCAGGGTACTCAGAGATATGAGATTCTTTGTCAAGTCTGGAACATGGTGAACCTGATCAAGTGTCATCACTGTCCCATCTTGTAGCCTCAATCTGACCCGATCGATTTCTGCAACCCGACAAGATTGGTTGTTTCGCATGACAACTCCACCTTGCTTCACCGTCTCATATGTCTGGAATAACGCTCTATTGGGACACATATGATACGAACATGTAGAATCCAAAATCCACTCCTCAAGTTTGGATTCCCCATCAGATATAGCCAACATCACATCTCCATCATCAGAAAAATTTTCAACTACATTGGTTTCATCCAAATTACAAGATTGCCCCGAATGATTTGCATGTAAATTACCTTTACCTTCCAACTTGTCGCAATCTTTCTTGATGTGTCCTTTTTTCTTACAGTAATAACAATACACATTGTTGTACCTCACCTTCGATCTACCCTTCCGTCGATCACCATGAGTAACAAGAGCATCCCCAAGGCGTCGTATACATCCTCAATGGTTAACGTGTCACGACTATATAATATAGTATCACGAAATGACGAATAAGAGCCAGGTAATAAACACAACAGGATCAAGGCTAGATCCTCTTCATCATACTTTACCTCCAACGTCTCCAGATCTGCAACGATTTCCTTGAACATAGCAAGATGGTCCTGCAGTGACCCTCCTTCTGCCATGCGATGGGAATACAACTTCTGCTTTGGAGTCAATTTGCTCGTCAGACTCTTTGTCATGCACAACTGCTCCTGCTTGAGCCACAAAGCAGTCGATGTCTTCTCCTTCAAGACATCCTGTAGTATATTATTGGACAAATGAAGATAAATCAATGATGTAGCCTTCCTATCCTTCCGTTGCTTCTCCTTCATAGACCAATTTACTAGCATCTTCTCAAAACCTAGCAAAGCATCATCAAGTTCCATCTACGTCAACACAGCCCTCATCTTTACTTGCCATAGTGAAAACCTTGTATTGCGATCCAACAGTGGAATATCATACTTCATCGAAGCCATCTCTGAAAACCTCAATCAAATCACGAAGAACTTGCAACCTTGCTCTGATATCACTTGTTGGAACCGATGAAGACAACGCAAGAATTGAGATTTGATGAACCCAATATGAAGTATAAATAAAGATCACAAAATAACCAAGAACAAGATTAAAGTAAAAGATGCAAAATAAAAGGGAATTGGCATAGGAACAATGTTATTTTTATTCAATCACTATGAAAGGAGAGAATTACAGCAATTGGCTTAAACTAAACTGAAAGAGGAGCCATGTATTTATAGTATATGAGTCAAACGCTTAAACTTGGAAAAAAATCACGTAAAAGAAAATCACGTAAGAGAAAAAGACGGGTCACGTGTCTGACAATTTTCTTTCCTTTCTTCACGGTTTCAAATTGTTTCCTTCCTAATCTTGGATTCCAATTGATTCATTCCATAGTTCTTGAATCCTATTGATTATTTCCTAAAACCATATGGCTCCAACAAGATTTCTTTCCAAAACCCAAGATTGCCAAATTCTTGCCAAATCTCGAGACACATACTTAACAATACATTTCTGAAAAGGACACAAAAAAAGGTCTTCTTTGTCTCAGAGTCAAAACCCTGAATTTGATTTATCCAATATTAAGGAAAATAACAGCTCGGATGAGTAGGCTTGGGCAAAAAAATTGAAAAATCAACCAAATCAATCAAGCCAAACTGACTCGGATCGGTTTGGGTTGGGTCGATATAGGTAATTGGTTTGGTTTTGTTTGATTTTTCTTTTTTTTTTTTTAAACAAAATCATAGTGGATCGGTTCAGTTATGGTTTGAAGTCTCAAACTATTGGTTAATCGAACCAACCGAACCCACTTACGTGTTCACCTTTCTTTTTAATTTAAGAAAAATAAAAAATAAATAATAAATCTTAATCTCATAATTATATCTCGATTTCCTACAATCTATAATGTTGTCGGTAATTAATATCAGTGAGAATTTTCTTTCCTTCCAATCTATAATGTTCTCACCCTGTTACTTTTGTAGTAAATGCGGTTCCAACGTCTGGTTTCTGACCATTGGAGCGCTAAAAAGTCAGTTTAAAAAAAATAAAAAATTGGAAAATTGAGGGCCCCAACTAGTCAGAAAAATGAAACTTACAACATATTAATGACTTGATTAACTTAACATTAATTTTTTTCATCAAGAGATTCTTCAAAACAAGAGTTGAAATCAAGCTTTTAATCAAATTGCTAGGATGCACCAAAACGTCTCCAAATCATATCCCAATTATTTTTTGATTTTGTACAGTTGGACACATCACCAACACATCGTCAATTCGCCGAGAAATACAACGTGCTGGACACTAATACATCGTCAACATGTATCAAAAACACCAGTGACATGTATAAATAAATTTTTGGTGTGTGCAATTCGACATGTCGCCACATTGCGGATATATTGGGAAACATTGCCAACACGTCATGATACATTGTTGACCGAAATTAACAAAAACAAATTTACTTTACAATATTAAAAAATAAAATAAAATAAATATTTTATTTTATTTTATTTTAATTTGCATGCCAAGGATGTGAATTGTCAGTACTTTTGAATAAAAGTGTGTCGACGTGTCCGTGTTGGTGCTTCCTAGATCAGCTACATCTGTCTAAACACAATTTTTAGACATGTAGCCTCAACAAAAGTGAAATAAGAGCATTTGACTAATTAAATTGATCAGCAAGTAAAGCACAAAATCCACCTAATTCATCATCTCATCAGCTCAAAGGATAGTAGAATAGAATCATTAGGAAATGTGGCGTTAAAGTCGATAAAACATAATTTCTTATTATGAAGTGTAGTTAAAAACCAAAGATAAATGCCCAATGAGTGGCATCGCCATTTTGATGAGGTACCAGATAATTATGCCAACAAGCCAATGACAATCCACCCCAAGATTACATCACGACCATTATTTCCATTTCTATCATGCCCCGCTACAACCTACACACGTTGAAAAGGTAGTAAAAGTAAATTATCACCATATTTCAAAGGTAGGAAAGATTTGCAAATTGCAAACGAGCAAAAACTTCAGTTCATGCTTGTAAGCTGCAATATCTTGCCCCGACTTGTGTCAAAAGTTTTCAAAGAGAAAAAGAACGATACACGAGAGAAAATTAATCAATATTATCTCTCAACTGTGACAAACGTGAGAAAGACTACATTGAAACTATACACTGATCAATTCATCTGACAAACTTAGATATCTCTAAATTGTAATAAACGTGAGAAAGACTACATTGAAACTATACACTGATCAATTCATCTGACAGACTTAGATATCTCTAAATTGTAATAAACGTGAGAAAGACTACTCTGACAGACTTAGATATCTCTAAATTGTAACAAACGTGAGAAAGACTACATTGAAACCATACACTAATCAATTCATCTGGCAAACATCAAAAGGTCATTAATGCTTTAAAAAATTCCCATTCAGCTAGAGAAAATACAGTTACATCTTACATGCTCATAAATAAGTCCTGAGTTTAATGTTAAATAATGTATTTGCACCATCATATGAATAATTTAGTCGGTTGATTTGAACTACTATGAGCACATTTCTGACCTAAAAGAATGAACCATTTCCACTAGAACAGCAATTGAAAAACCTAACCATAACCAGCAGCCAGGGCTCTAGCAAAATATTCAATTTCATTTTCTCGACTGAGAAACAGACAGTTCATTCTGGTTCTCGCGAATTATTTTTAAGCCAGAGCCCAGACCGGTCTAACAGAATTTTTTTACTTTTATTTGTTGAATTATGATTGGTTTCTGCATTGAACCAGCCCACAACTAATCACAATGCAGAACCCCAATAATAAAGAAGAAAATCAAGACCACCTCATCTGTTTCTCTCCATCTCCAACCAAAATTTTTTCCTCCATTCCAAATATTCATTTTCTCTACAGCTTGTTTCAATCAGGTACAATTTATTGATCTTTAACTCAAATTTATAAAATAGCATATGTTACCCGGGTTTTCTTTTCCTTTTCCAAATAAAATATATTTTCCATTTTGCATCTAGGTGACGACTTGCGGATTTTCCATTTTGTGTGTCTGCATGTGTGCATGTAGGAGACTGAGAAGTGAGAACAACTTTGTCCTGGAAAATATCATATATCTGGAAGATTCACTACAATGGAAGTATGACTTTATTCGTCAATTATTAGTCCTTTATCCTTCAATTTGATCTTGCTCTACAAATAAAATTATTCTTTTTTCGTGTTATGAAGTGGTATAATTGTTCAAAACCAACAATAAACAAACATGCATAACACATTCAACTATGGAATCTGAATTTGTAGCCCTATCAGATACAGGAAAGGAGGCTGAATGGCTTAAAGACTTATTCTATGAGATACCTTTGGGATCAAAGAATATTTCTTCAATACCAATAATGTGTGATAGTCAAGCCACTTTAGCTAAAGCATACAATGATGTATATAATGGGAAGTCTAGACATATGAGTCTTAGACACAACTACATAAGGAAGTTAATCAAGGATGGAATAATTTCCCTAAATTATGTAAGGTCGAATGAAAATTTGGCGGATCCTCTAACTAAACCTCTAAATAGAGATTTAGTGGCATCTACTTCAAGTAGGATGGGATTGAAACTCCTTAACTGAAATATCCACCAATGATGGCAACCCTACCTGTCGTTACTCAAAAGGTTTTTCATGGGTTCAAAGGGTGTCAACAAGTCATTCGATATGTGGATAGTTACAGCATTATTATAATCCATAATAATCCTATCCTAGATTAATATAATGCTGGTTGTTACTAAAACGAGGGTTGAGCTATAAGCTCTTAATAAAGTTCAGTGTAAAACCACAAGTACTTCTAAAAGTAACAAAGGTATTGGAAGAACTTTACCTAAATAAACTTCAAGGTGGTGCCGCCTTAATAGAGAGTTGGAGTTCTCTCTTAAAAGTTTATTGAAAAGGATAAGCGCAAGGCCATAAAAGCGCTAAGCGAGAAACGAGGAACTTGAGAACACGTGATATTCGTGTGTGTGTTCTTACCGGTATTGTCACATGAAATACTTGGTTCAAAGCTTCACGCTACCTTGAATTTCGACTTTACTTTGTTTGAATTACACTATGGTTAGATTCAAATCGAAAGATATCTAATCCTTATGCATGAGTATCGTATAATTTGAATAATGAGAAACTTGTTAATTTTGAACAAGTGGGGGATTGTTATGAAGTGGTATAATTGTTCAAAACCAACAATAAAAATAAAAAAAAATTAGGCCATGCGACATGCCGAGACCATATGGTCTCGGTAGGATTGTACCATGCGACCGCATGGCTTTGTACCATGCGGTCGCATGGTACAGAAAAACGACCGTTGGGTCGTTTTTTGTTAATTTTTTGGTGGCTTTTCATCCATAAGGTGCACCACTTCGTAAAGCTATACTACTTGGCTATAAATAGGTGATCTTGGGTCATTGAAAAAATGTTGAAAAACACTTATTATATTGATCCTTCTTGAGATCAAATCCAAAAGATAAAATACCCTCTCATATTCATCTTTTCTTTGTGTTCTTAAGTTTTAGAGATTCAAACAAGTGTTTAGTGTTTGAATCTCTATAAGGCTTGATTAATCCTTCAAACCTTTTGCCGGATCACCCTTTAAACACCAAAATAGTGGGGGCAAAATTCGTTTGAGGACAACAATCAAAGATTGTGTTTGAGCCTTCAAAGTTCTTCATATATCCTTTGCCATTTGTTCATCTCCTATACTTCTTTCGATAATTTTTCTATTTGTAATTCGTTCTCATCTTTGGTGGAGTAACATTATTTCCAACATTTCGATCAAATTAAAATAGAAAAGGGACATATAAGCTGACATTTTTTTTCTGATTGTTGAGTCTGTGGACGTCTATTGAAGACCTGCATACTATAAATTTATATGAAAAATCATGCGAGGGCTGTTTCGTAAAAATGATTTGCTTTGCAAGATTGAAGTATGGAAGTGCTGGGAAGGTAAATATTATATGCTTGATAAAATTGTTCGATGAGAGCCTAAGAGTAAGAACTTGTCGGCTGATTCGAGGAAGGGAATCAAGGTACATATTTCTAGAATATATGAGATATTCAAGATTATAGAAATTATTAAGTGCTAAGTTTTCAAGTTATACTATGAAATCGTGGAAGAAGGTAATCGAGCATGAATTGAGGTGTAGCCTAATGAGAGATCTACTTTGGAAGCCATGTAACTGCTTAAAAGATCTCTGCAGAAGCATAATATAGGAAACAAAATCTGCATATGGATTCTATTGATTTAGAAAAAGCCTACGATTGGGTGCCTAGAAAAGTTTTAACGATGGGTGCTATAGAGACGGAATTTCTTTTTGAAATATCAATATTACTAAAGATATGTACGATGGACTAGTCGTGAGAATGAGATGTGGTGGCAGTTACTAATTCAAATGTCTTATCACTATAAGCCTGCACGAAGGTAGTGTTTTAAGTCTTTATCTTTTTGCTTTAGTCATGGATGAGTTTATGAGACATATCTAAGGTGAAGTTCTTTCGTTTAAATAACTCTCTTAAAAAATCGTTCTAGTTGATGAAACTAGAAGGGATTTCATTATTAAGTTAGAACTTTAGGGAAATAGTTTATAATCTAAAGGTCTTAGGTTAAGCAAAACCAAGCAATGCCATTTAAATAAAAGTTGGATTGTTTTTTACATTTATGTTCAGTTATTGTCAAAGAACGAGAGACTGAAGATTATGCAAACATAATAAAGCATATCTGAATGAAATGATAGATTACTTAATTAATTTTGTATGATAAGAAGATATCTATAAGGTTGAAATGTCAGTTCCTCGAAATAATAATTACTCTGACTAAGTTACTGAGTGTTTAGATATTAAAAGACAAAATGTCCACAAGATGAAGTAGTGTAAATGAAGATGGTGAAGATGGATTTGAGCAGGCGGACTAGAATAGATGAGATGAGAAATGGGAATATTCAATAAAATGTGAAGAAGGTACAAATCGAAGGAAGGGCAACTTAGGTGACTTTGAAGGAGTAAGAAACAAAATGTGATATTGTTGTCTAGTTTCGAGGCTCAATATTGTGCTCTTCATCATGCCATTACCAAACTTATACAGCTTAAAATTCTCCTTGGTAAGCTTAGGTTTGGTCCAAAGAAATCCATGGTGTTTTTCTGTGACTAACACAACAAATATTGAGAAAGTAAATAATCTAGTACAACATGATTAAATCAAACATGTTGAGCTTGACACAAACTACATCAAAGATAATCTCGAACTTGAAAATATAGATGTTCTGCTTGTTGAGTGTAGATCGATTAGCTAATATAACGACTCATGTTGTTGCTAGTGTCAACGAGATTGATGGAGTATCTTCTTGATTGAGTTTCTTCCAACAATAGATTAATGATTGTATAATTTGACTTTTCCTTGTATAGATTATTACCATATTTAAATGTTGTAATTTTCTCTATTTAAAGAACCGATTGAACCTCAATTGGGGCATCAATTAAAAGACAATTATTGGAGAATACAATTTTGACATGGTATCAAAGCCATACCCATAGAAGAAGAACAGGAATTCTGTTATTGGTGGTGACAGAGAATCTCTGGCATCTCTGTGAGAAATTGTCGTCGTGTGTGGAAGACTGGACTCTCGGTGTCTCATTGGTGAGTGACGCGACATATTTCCAGCGTCTCTTTGTGTGCAATCGACACGATTCCAGCGTCCTATCTGAAGGCTCGACACGATTTAGGGCGTCTCTTCTTTTCGGCATCTCTTGGGTGGGCAACACAGCTTTTCTCTCGGCGATCGACGCGATTCCAGTGTCCTCTATGGATGGGTAGTTGACAATATTCCGGTGGGTGGTCGACAAGAACAGTGGTCGACAGAAACTGTGTGGAGGTATTACGTGAATCTCTCTCTGGGCTGTAGTATTTATTTGGGCCGGTTATTGGGTTACTAGTTTGAAGCGTGAATTTCTTGGATTGGTGCTATTTATTTGGGCCTGTTTCATTTGGGCTGGTTATTGGGTGATATTTTAATTCAGTTGTCATGGCTAGAGAAAATTCAATTGTTCGTCTTAATGGTAAAAATTATCCTACTTGGGAATTTCAGTTCAAGATGTTCGTCAAAGGTAAAAAATTGTGGAACCATGTGGATGGATCGTCTAAAGCCCCTACGGATCCTAAGGAGCTTAGTTCATGGAAAAACAAAGATGCTCGAATTATTTCGTAGCTGCTAAGCTCTATTGAACCAACTATGGTCAATAATCTTCGTTCATTTACGACTGCTAAAGAGATGTGGGATTATTTGCGATGAATTTATTATCAGGATAATTCTGCACGAAAATTTCAATTAGAGTTGGATATTGGGAATTATCGACAAGGAAATTTGTCGATTGAACAATTTTATTCAGGTTTTATTAACTTGTGGAGCGAGTATTCGGAGTTGGTGCAGCCTAAAGTTTCCTAAAGATGCTTTAGCAGTACAAATGGTTCATTCTGAAAGTCAATGGGATGAGTTTTTGATGAAATTACGACTCGAATTTGAAAGTGCACATGCTGGGTCAATTAATCGCAATCCTGTACCGTCCTTGGATGTCTACTTAGGGGAACTTTTGCTTGAAGAACAGCGACTTGCTTCTCAGCATAGCATCAGTCCGAACAATGAGAATATTGAGATGGTTAATGTAGCCTATGTCGTACAAGGCAAAGGAGAATCCAAATCGTCACCACACTGTTACAGGTGCAAGGAGTTTGGTCACATTGCAAAATACTGTACTAAGAAATTCTGCAACTATTGTAAAAAGGAGGGTCATATTATCAAAGATTGTCGTGTCCGACCTCAAAATCCATCACCTCTTGCTTTTCATCATGCTGTTTAGTCCAACCTTGCAGCTGCATCTTCAGATCAGTTAGGTATGCCGGGTTCCTCCTCAACTCTTACACCTGAATATGTTCAACAGATGATTATTTCTGCTTTCTTGATGCTTAGCATTCAAGATAAAAACAATCTATCTCCTTGGTTAGTTGACTCTGTGGCTTCCAATTACAGACTGGTAATATAGAAGTTCTAAATAATGTTCATAAATATGACGGTGAGCAGCATATCCAGATAGCTAATGGCAATAATATTCCTATCACGCCGGTTGGAGATTTCGAGTCTTCCTTTACTAATGTTTTTCTCTCTCCATATTTATATGCCAATTTAATTTCTGTTGGCCAACTGGTAGAAGATAACTATACTATTTATTTTGATCGTAATGGTTATCGTGTGCAGGATCAAGCATCGGGACAGGTGGTAGCGAAGGGGCCTAAAGTGGGATGTCTTTTTCCACTTCAGTCATTTTCTATTCCTCGTTCTGTTTATGTTGGTTATTCTGTTATTTCTCTTGATAGTCATTTGTGGCATAAGAAATTGGGACATCCCAATTCTGTTGTTTTAAGACATCTTTTGAAGCATGGTTATTTGAATAATATGAATGAATTTTCTTCTTCACACTCATCTTTCGATTGTGCATCTTGTAAGCTTGGTAAGAGTAAATCTTTGCCATTTTCTTTACATGGTAGCCGCGCTTCTATGTGTTTCGAGATTATTCATACTGATATTTGGGGTATAAGTCCCGTTATCTCTCATGCTCAATACAGGTACTTTGTGACATTTATTTGACAATTATAGTCGTTTCACTTGGGCCTATTTTCTTCGATCAAAAACTGAGGTATTTCTTATCTTTCAAACTTTCGTTGCCTGTGTGGAAACACAATTTTCAACTTATGTTAAGATCCTACGCTCTGACTCTGGTGGAGAATATATGTCTCGTGAATTTCAATCTTACCTACAACAGAAGGGAATTATCTATCAGCGCTCTTGTTCGTATACCTCACAACAGAATGGAATCGCTGAGCGTAAGAATCGACACCTTCTAGATGTTGTTTGAACTCTCCTACTTGAATCTTATGTCCCTTCTCGATTTTGGGTGAAAGCCTTATCTACTGCTGTGTATTTGATTAATTGTCTGCCATCCCCAAACATAAATTTTGATTCCCCATATTATCGTTTATTTGGTGTCATTCCTAATTATGATTCTTTGCATATCTTGTTTGTGTACGCTTTGTTCACTTACCTCCTCCTGAACATCATAAACTTGCTGCTCAAGCTGTTAGATGTGCTTTTCTTGGCTACAGTAATTCCCACAAAGGATTTGTGTTTACGATGCAGAAGCTAATAAGTTACGTATTTCCAGAAATATTGTTTTCTTTGAAAATCAATATTTCTTTCCATCTCGTACTGAGCCTATTTCTTCCTCTACTGTTTCACTTCCTTTCTTTGATGATGACTTTAGAATCGTTTTGAGCCAAGTCTTGTGTATCAGCACCGTCATCCACTGTCTCTTCCTACATCTGATCCCGTAACTCATCCTGTCGTACATGTGCCTCAACGATCAGCTCGAACCTCTCGGCCCCCAGATAGGTATAGGTTTTCACATTCTGCTCATCAGGCTACTCTTGATAATATATCTGTACCTAAGTCTTACTCTCAAGCCTCTACTCAAGAATGTTGGCGTCAAGCTATGACTTATGAAATTTAGGCTCTTCAGGACAATCACACTTGGGATATCATTCCTTGTCCACTTGGTGTCAAACCTCTTGGATGCAAATGGGTTTATACCACCAATTACGATCTGATGGCACTATTGATAGGTATAAAGCTCATTTAGTGGCTCTCGAAAATCGACAGGAATATGGTCTTGATTATGATGAAACTTTTGCTCCTACTGTTCGTATAATTTTGGCCATTGCCACTTCAAAATGGTGGCCACTTCGCCAGATGGATGTAAAGATTGCATTTTTACATGGTGATCTAAAGGAAGATATATTTATGTTTCCTCCACCCGGCATGTTTTCTTCTCCTTCTACAAATGTTTGTCGTTTAAAACGATCCATATATGGCTTGAAACAAGTGCCTCGAGCTTGGTTTGAAAAATTTAGCTCTACTTTTTTGGACTTCAGTTTTACTTAGAGTCAATATGACTCTTCCCTCTTCTTCCACACTACTTCTACTAGGATCGTCATACTTCTTGTGTATGTAGATGGCGTTGTGACTACGGGTTCTGATTCTCAGTTGATTGACAAGCTCAAATAACAGCTTAAATCTTCATTTTATATGAAAGATCTTAGACCTCTCCAGTACTTTCTTGGCCTTGAAATCCAGCATTGTCCAATTGGCACAATGATACATCAACATAAGTATGCACAAGAGTTGCTCACATTAGCCAGTATTCAGGGCAGTAATTCGATTCTTACACCAATGGAGGTGAATTTGAAACTTCGTTAAGAGGGTGGTGATCTCTTATCTGATCCTTCGTTATATCGCCAGTTTGTGGGCAATTTGAATTATTTGACCATTACCAAGCCCGATATTTCCTTCGCTATCCAATAAGTCAGTCAATTTATGCAAGCCCCATGTCAGGCCCATTTGGCTGCTGTACGTCGTCTTCTTCGATATCTCAAAGGTGCCTCTAGTCGTGGTTTGTTCTTTCCATCTAGTACCTCATTGCAATTGGTAGGATTTAGTGATACAGATTGGGCTGGTTGTGTTGATACTAGTCGTTCTATCTCCGGTTGGTGTATGTTTCTTGGTGGCGCACTTATCTCTTGGAAACGTAAGAAGCAGGCTCGTATCTCGAAATCTTCCACTGAGTCTGAATATCGAGCCACGTCGGCTACTTGTTCTGAAATCATTTAGCTTCGGGGTTTGTTACGAGAAATTGGTGTTCCTCAACTTTCTCCTACACCTCTTTATGCCAATAATACCAGTGCTATTCAAATCGCCAATAATCCAGTTTTTCATGAGCGTACCAAACGCATTGAAGTTGATTGTCATTCTATTCGCGAGGTAGTTGTTTGTTTGCCGATGAGGATAGGGGGTCTTGGGGTGAAGAGCCTTGTGTTGTTCAATAAAGCCTTATTAGGCAAGTGGTTGTGGCGATTTGGAGTGGAGAGGGACAGCTTTTGGAGAGAAATAATTGGGGCGTAGTATGGTGTGACCGATGGGGGATGGTGTACATTTGAGGATCGTGGTTCTTATGGGGTGAGCTTGTGGAGGTATATCCAACGGGGATGGAGTGTTTTTTTGGACAAACTGAAGTTTGTGGTTGGAAATGGTAATGAGATTAAATTCTGGGATGATTGTTGGTGCGGAGATCAATCGCTGAAGGAGAGATTCCCTTCTTTGTATCGCATTGCCTCAGTGTCCACTACTATGGTGAGTGATCTCTTAGACATTCATAATGGGAGCTATAGCTGGAATATTACCTTTGGGAGGGATCTTCAGGATTGGGAATTGGAAGATTATTCGCTGTTTATGACCATTTTACATGAGGCTCAAATTCGGGTTGGAGAGAGGGATTGCATCAGGTGGAGGACAGCACATGATGGCATTTTTTCGGTTCGCTCGTACTTTGGTTCCCTCATGGGATGTGTGAATAATTCATTCCCCTGGAAGTTGGTATGGCAATGTAAATTGCCTCCTCGGGTGGCATTCCTATTGTGGACAGTTGTGAGGGGACAGATCACAACGGTGGATAATCTTCGTCGTAAAGGCTTTTATGCAACCGAGTGGTGTTATATGTGCAAGAAGGATGGGGAGATGATCGATCATTTGTTCATTCATTATGATGGTGTACGTTGGATTTGGAACAATATACTCAGTTCATAATCTATGGATTGGGTGAGCCTCATCGTATAAAAGACGTGATACGGGCATGGCGTAGAAAATTTCGGGATAAGGATAGCAAACTAGCATGACACCTTATTCCGGGCTGCATTGTTTGGTGGGTGTGGAGAGAAAGGAACAACCGTTGCTTCGAAAACCAAACAAAGACAAGAGAGCAGATAAGAGAAACATTTTACTTTACCTTGTATTCTTAGTTTAATGCTGTGGCTAGAAATCCTGTAGATGGGTTGCCTAATTTCATGTTTTTCCTTAATGGCTTAAAGTGATTGTACACTTCCCGTGTATTCTCTTTTAAGTAATAAAATTATTTGATTACCTATCAAAAAAAATGATTGTATAATTAGACTTTTCCTTGTATAGATTATTACCATATTTAGAGGTTGTAATTTTCTCTATTTAAAGAATCGATTGAACCTCAATTGGGGCATCGATTGAAAGACAATTATTGGATAATACAATTTTGACAGTTAGTAGATTATTCTTTACATGACTATCTATGTTGGGCATGTGAGATATCCATGCACCAACTTGGAGGAGAGAGTTACAGTGCATTCCTTATTTAATTAAGGGTTAAATATATTTTTTTTTATCTTGTATAAATATACTTGAGGTCTAATGAAATAATTCATTCCGCCTATTATTAGTTCTCCATTAGATTAATAAAAATATCTCTTTTAACTTAAAGCAGTGCTCCCGTCTAAATAGAAAATATAGAAAAATATCCTAAGAAATGAGAAAGAAAGATGGTTAAATATCATGAAATAATAGTTTTCAAATGTAGTATGAGAGAAGCAGGTAGAATTAAAACAAATATTTGTTTTTGGCTGACAAGGGGATCAATTCTAGAAAAAAAAAAAAAAAAGGAATTGAGGTTTCTGTAATTTTTAAAAAATAGGGCGTGTCATTGTAACAATTAGTTACCTCATGGGGGCTCTAATTTGCTTAATGATTTATCATAAGGGATGTGAAAATTCATTGAGTTTCATTTCCTCATTTGATATTCATGTGTGTTGTAACTTCACCAAAAGTAATGCCACAAGGGCATTTTCTATTTTTTAAAATTTTTAGGGAACTTTATTGTTGAAGAATGCACATTTTATATTCAAGAACAAATGCAAGAACAATATCAGAGAAGCAACACAACTACATTTATATATTTGCAGTTCATGCACATTCACCTGCATGAACCAGAGAACGTTCACCTCTAATATTTTTTGCAATACCTATAAATGTTCTAGTAACCTAATTAACAGAAATAGAACTATCAAGACCTATAATTGCTGGAGACTGAAAGAAAACAGTGAAAATAGAACATCCAAAGCTCAGGAAAACAACATGGAAACATCAGCAATCAAAGAACAACTTACTGGTCGGTCAGGAACAGCTGGTGGAACTTGGGGTGGGAAAATGTAAACCACTTCCAGTTTGCACTTTTGAAAACGATGTTACTCTTAGTTAGCTTAGTAAGCATCTCAGTCAGATGACTAACCTGATTAGACAGAAAGCTAACCTGACTAGGAATGTTTTGACTTCTACGCTCATTGCCTAACTTGTAACATCTAGGCCTAATGTGTCCTAGAGCACCATAGTGGTGGCAGGTGGGAATAAACCTAGGCTCAAAAGTACGTGTCTGAGGGTACCTGGTCCTAATGTTCCTACGTGATTGATGACTTTGTTCCCTAGGAATGCTCTTACCCTTACTTGGACTCCTAACCGTATTAGGCTTAGAGGCAGCCACGAAGACAGTCTTAGATGGTCCAGCAATAGTTGTATTACCATCAACATATCCTAGACCTCTCTTGTCTCCCACTGGCTTATTCATTCCCAATAGGTTATCTAATTTCTTAGTTCCGCTAATGAATGTCTGAAGATGGGCATTAGATTTTTTCAATTCACTAGTCAAACTCTTAACCTTGTCTTCCAATTTCTCATTGACACACTTCAACTCACTACCGCTCTTAAGTGACTCCT